>NC_056747.1:1113271689-1113394189 GCF_019279795.1 Protopterus annectens | reverse complement strand
AAGGAATACAAGTATTTTAGGAGCTGCATTTGAATTCCTGCTCCAGGTTTACTGCTCGCACAGGCGGTGATTGGGTCCATATGATTCTTTAGTGCAATTTAATATTTCTGCCACGAGCATGTGCTGAGAGCTGCATTGGAATTTGTGCCGTAAGCTGCATTTGAATTAGTGGACTAGTTAAGTGTGTGTGTGTGTGTGTGTGTGTGTGTGTGTGTGTGTGTGTGTGTGTGTGTGTGTGTGTGTGTGTGCACGCGTCTGTGTTTGTTCATGTGTCTCTATACTTCCTGCAGCAGGCTAGCATCCTGTTCATAATCCTGAACTGGTTATGCATATCAGAAAACAAATGCATGAATGTATGCACTATCACAGTTACATAGTGAGAAAAGCCTGCATAAAATTAACAAAAATAAGTATGACCAAAGGAAGGTAAGAAATCTCATGTTTTCTATTAGTTTACATGGCCGTCCAGACCACAGAAATTGAGCCTTCAGTTGAAAAGAATGAATGAAGAGGCTAAAGCTTTAGACAGGATCCAACTGCACTCATTTTAACAGCAAGTAGTCTGTCACACCATAATGGTGACGGGAAAGTCACCAAATCAGAATAAGGGTATAAAAATATGAAATATGGATGCCTGTAAACTAGACTACAAACTATATATGTATTAGCATATTAGTGCTAGTAAATGAAAAAATGTAACAGGTTTACTATAAATTTGTAAACCAGTTATTTCAAATAAGTAAAGTGAAACTCAGGAAGGCTGTCAGAGTAAAGACTATTTTCAGTTAGAATTATATTTTTCCACCTACACCTACACCTACTTTTCTACCTCCTATTCTACAGGTTTACAATAACACTACACTGATGACTACTGAAGTATGACACAAAACACAGACTCTGGACACTGACTACACACCTGAAAATGGCTCCAGGCACTAGATGAGCCAGATATAACTCTGTCCCCACTGACCTAGCTAAATTTCCCCTAGTCAGTCTTAATACCACTAGTGGGATGAAGCTGGTCAAAAAGCATGCATAAATAAATTCTAGAGAAGAAAGCAATGTCTAATAGGGCAACAAATTGAAAAAGATAGGAAAAAACTGCACACGGTTAAGATAGCAAATATTTAAAAAAACAAGACAACGGAATAGTCACATAGGAAACATATCAGGGTAAGAAATGGGAAAACTATCTGAAAAATAAAGGAGAGAACACAAATAAGTTATAGGAAAGAGAAGGTGAATTTGAAATAACTATACTATTTTCTGTGGCAGTAGTAACTCAAATTTAATATATAGTTTACATGAAAATTTCAACATTAGAATAGCATATTTGTGTAGTTTTTAATCTGGTCACTCTTGTGAGTAAGTGTTTCACTACAAAAGCATTTTTCTGTGGATTTATATCTGTGTGTGTGCAATGCCCCAGTTAGGTACACCTGGCGATTAGGGTTACTCAGGCTCAAACCCTGTGCCTTAGGTACAAGGAGCAAGAGCCTGAATTCTCTACCCATGCCATCACTTCTGATTGAAGGAGTTGTAGCTCTCACTTGTTCAAATTTTCATAGAATGTCTGGAATGTTTGGCTCATACTTTTGGTCTGTTCCTATTAAAATTCAGACGGTGTAGTAGTGTTGTTGCCTCACACCAAGAGGTTCTCTGGTTTGATTCTTGGCTGAAGTGCCTTCTGTGTAGAGTCTGTATGTCCTCCCTGTGTTTGTGTGGGTTCTATCCTATGATGCAAAGATGTGTCTGGAGCCTCTGCTGAAAATTGGTTTTGTTCCAAGTTTGACTTCCCTGGTAAACAAATGTTAAATAAAATTTGTGATTTTCTAGAAAATCAGTGAGAACTGAATTCACTAAATAATGATTGCCATTAAAGTGTCAGTCTTCCTATCTTTCAGGAAGCACATTGTAACACATCATTTTATTCTAGCAACTTTTTAATATTATACAAGCAATGTTTAAAATGTGTCCCCGGTTTTGGACTTTTGTCCCCCCCCCCAATACATTTTGGCGTTTTCTTGATTTCTTGTGCTGGACAGTTCTTCAGGCAAAGAGAAGTTTAGTGCTGTTTATGCAAAGCATACTTGCATTTTTAGTAGTACAACAGGTAGTATACTTGCTTTTACTGCAGAAGGCTGTGGGTTCTACTCCTACAGTATGTAGATGGATTGCGGATACTGTACTGTGTTGTACTTTTAAAGAGGGTAGATGCTACAGTCCTGAGAATGTCCTCCTTTGGCAGAGATACCTAATAACTATGAACCTGTTATCAGTTTGCCATCCATTCCCTATTTTGCCATCCATTCCCTATTGAAATATTAGTAGCTTAAACTTTTTAAATGTAACATAGGCAATTTATTTTTCAAGGGCAGCAGGCACTTTACTTGTAGATGAAACAATGAAATATAAAATTGTTTGCAAGCAGCAACCTCTTCATTAGTTACAGATCTCTTTAATGTGGAATTATTTAGAGGACATTTACTTCTGCAGAGATTGTGCATATTTACTGATACTGGTGGATTGTACAAGTTTGAGTAGACCTTTATGATAGAAATGTTCTGAATTGGGCAGTTTTGTTATTATTGGTTCATGCATTTTATTTCATTGCTTACTGGAAAAATTCACAAAACAATAAATTTAAAATGCGCTCTAACAAGTGTGCTGTATTATATAAGGAATATAATTTAATACATTCAGGAAGGTGTATCAAAGAACACATGTATGTTTTGTGTGCAAGGGGCCTATGATTTGAAAACAGCCCAAAAGTAATCATTATCTACCACTGGCCAGATGCATTTTCTTTGAATGTGGGTTTCAATGCTGTTTCAATGAATGTGAGTTTCAAGGGCAGAGAAGTTTTAATGCTAAGTCTATTTTCATTGTGAGACTGTATTGCTTTGTTTAGCAGATGTCTATTAGGGCTTGTGCTATAAAATGTAAAATAAAAGTTTTAAATGAAATCCAAATAATCATTGCAGACGTAAAGCAGTATGCACATTACAGTGTTTATTGTAAATAGCCAAGTAATCAAGTAATGGGACATTGGAATGGTTGCAGATGGACTTTCGGGCAATATTTTGGTTGTCTGTTCTTTAGTTTATGTTTGAAAGTTGGTATCACACAATTCCATTGGAGTGGGTGGGGTTACATAATTATGTATGCACATTTTATGTTAATCAGTGTACAATTTTGTACCTATTTTTCATGGGCCTTTGTCCAGATTTTTAATGTTTCCAGGTTGAGAGGTATGCTTGAGCCATGGTGCATGCATTAAATACTGTGATCTGTAATGTGTAAGACTAGATAGATAGGAGTTAGAATCTCAATGCAGCCAACTTGGGGTGGGAGTGTGCTGTGCAGTGTTCTGCAAACATTAATTAGTAGTGGGACAATTCTTACTGTAGCCAAGTTGATGTGTGTGGATGTTAGAGCACTTAACATCAACCTATGGGATCATAGGATCATTGGAGTTTACTCGGCTAATGACCCTAGGGCTCTTGCAATCCTAGCCAAGTTCTTGCTCTTATTTACACAATCAGCACCTATTGCCCCTGTCCAAGAAGGACACAGACAGAACCCCTGTGGTGAAATTATGGTCACTCCAATTGCATCTGAAGAGGGCCAACGAGATGCTCTGTTTGACATTAAGTGGGAGTCTGTTCCAAGGTTTGTTAAACTCTGATAGACATTTCTCTACCTCCAGCATGTTTTATTGATGTCACATACCAGGTTAAGGTCCTTACAGTGAGTAATCCATGTACCATTTGACTTATGGATATCCAGTATTTCCAATAAAGTAGGGTCACAGGTTGCCCCATATGCAAGGCAGAGATCACCTCTGAGTAGTCTATATGACACAGACTAAAGTGACAGTGATTTCACATGATCCCCATAGGACAGATGCTGAAGACTTGAATTTCCCTTGTGAGGAACCTTTGTGGTCTCTACAATTGCCACTGGTGCTTGGAAACCTACATAACAAAAATGGCCATTGCACTCAAATATTTATTGGCCTGATGATACCTGTTGCTCAGGCTGCTGCAGAGATACTGACCTACTGCCAGCTGTGATATTGAGAAACGATAAGAGTTTATTCTCATTTATTGTCTGCACTTTTGATTTAATATCTCTGTAATCTGTACTATTGTTTTTACTCTCCTTCTTGTTGTGTGATATAGCTGAATATCTCTTAGTGTTGACCTCAGTTTGTAGTGAAATCCTTTGTGTAGAGGCCTAACTGTTTTCTTAGTGAAAGTTTACAGAACTGGTTTTATCTAGCCAAGGTATTCCTGCATCTGTTATTGTTTAGATAATTGGTCTGGATTCTGTCATGTGCCTTAAATAGCCAGTATTTTAAATCAGATATACATGTTGCTCAGGCTGATGCAGAGAGACTGACCTACTGCCAGCTGTGATATTGAGAAAAGATAATAGTTTATTCTCATTTATTGCCTGCACTTTTGATTTAATATCTCTGTAATCTGTACAACTGTTTTTTTTTTCCCACTCACCCTCCCAGTCCTTGTTGTTGTCCTTTTATCTTGGTGGCTTTGAGTTGCCTGCCTCTGGTATAAAGTCGATACTGGACACTCCCCCTCAGTCAAATTACATCAGCTCATTCTACTGTTAATAGTGAGAACTTAGAAAAGGCCCACCCCTTTAGCTTCTGCATATTGAATTATCTCATTATCTTCTGCCTCTTCATGTTCTACTTAAAAAAAAAAAAAAAAAAAAAAAAAAAAAACAGTTTCCTACCTTTTCTGGCACTAGTGTAGCCCAGATACAGATTTGCTATATCCAGGACTGTTTGTAAGCTTCTGAGCAGTGTTCTTCAATTTTTTTCCCTTAGATCTGCTAGCAGGTGGAGCATGTCAGGTAACATCCTGCAGACAGGTTCAATGCAAACTTCACCCCCAAAAGGGCCCATAACTTTACCAGAAGAACATAGTGCCCTTGAAATCACAGACACTCATGTTAAAACAGCCCTCTCCAAAGCCAAAAACACAACATCAATGGGACCAGATGGTGTCCCAGGCTGCATCCTACATGAGCTCAAAGATGAACTAACCCCTCAACTAAACACACTGTTCAAACTCAGCCTCTCCACAGGCTACATGCCCATAGAGTGGCGCACAGCAATGATTATTCCGCTCCACAAAGGTGGAGCCACAACAGACCCTGGGAACTATCGCCCTATAAGCCTGACTAGCTTGGTCTGCGAGGCTATGGAGTGCATCATCATGGATCTCATTAACAGAGACATTGGGGATGACCAAACACTGGAACCTACCCAGTTCAGCTTTGTTAAGGGCAGATCATGCCTACTAAACCAGGTGGACTTCTTTGAGACAGTTACCAAGGCTATAGACGAGGGAAAGGTGGTCCACACAGCCTACCTAGACCTCACAAAGGCCTTCAACACCATTCCCCATTCTGGTATTATAGACAAGCTCACCAGCCTGAACATAAACCCCTACATCACGAGATGGGTTGCCAACTGGCTCACGGACAGAACCCACATAGTAAGAGTTGCGGGAGCTAGGTCTGACTCTAAACCAGTTACAAGTGGTGTTCCCCAGGGCTCAGTCCTAGGAACCCTCCTGTTTGGCATATACTTCTCAGAGGTACAGGCAAGCACAGGAGGACTATGGCTGACCAAGTTCACATATGACTGCAAACTAGGGGCTATAATTGACTCTTGGGCTGACACAGACATCCTCCAAAAGGGTCTCACTGAGACAGATGCCTGGTGTCAAAGCCATGGCCTCAAGCTAAATGCCAAAAAGTGCATAGTCATCCCCTTTGGAAAAAACAAAGTACCCACAAACTACCACATAGGTGGTAGCCCCCTAAATACGGAAGACATAATATGGGATCTGGGGACCCAAGTAGATAGTAATCTCTCCTTTGATAATCACATTGCCAGTGTGGTTAGAAAATCCTTCTATATGGCCCACCTAATCATGAAAGGGTTTGCATCCAGATCAAAAGAGGTCATTCTGCCCCTCTATGCATCACTCATTAGACCCATCATAGAGTACAATGCCACATTTGGGATGTACCTTACAAGACACCTGCAACAACTGGAAACACCACAGAAGTACCTCACCAAGAGGATCACTGGCCTCAAACAGATGCCCTATGCAACTCGACTGAAGAAACTCCAGCTGTACTCGGTTGCATACCGGCTACTCAGAAGTGATCTCTGCCTGACATACAAGGCCATGTCCAACCCAGAATTGATGGACATGCTCCACCTAAAGAAAACCATATCCTCTCGAGCCACATGCTCTAGGAAACTAAACTTCACCACAACAATAAATAGGATGTGCTGGAGGGATAGATTCCTATCCCAGAGACTTCCCATGCTCTGGAACAAGATTCTAATCTACATTAGGCAGAGCTCCTCACTTACACACTTCAAGAGAAACCTTGAAGGGTGGATGGGAAACAGGAAGTTTACCTCAGGGATCACTTCAGTGGATCTGCTGGACAGAGGCACATGGAACTAATCTAAGGGGGGCGGCGAAAGCCAACACATTCTGACTAAGCTTATAAATGCCTTTGGGCAGATAGCCTAGTACCTACCTATGAACCTATGAACCTATGAACCTATAATTACCACATAGGTGGCAGTACACTAAACACTGAAAGTGTGATAAGGGACTTAGGGACACAGGTGGACAGTGTTCTCACCTTCGATAACCACATTACCACAACAGTCAGGAAATCCTTCTATGTGGCACACCTCATCACTAAGGGCTTTTCATCCAGAAAAAAGGAGGCCACTGTTCCTCTGTACTCATCCCTCATTAGACCCATTATAGGGTACAATGCCCCATTTGGTATGTGCCTCACAAGACATCTGCAACAGCAGATGCCCTATGTTCACCATCTAGAAAACTCCAGCTATACTCTGTTGCATATTGTCTACTCAGAGGTGATTTCTTCTTAACATACAAGGCCATGTCAAACCCAGAGCTGTTGGATATGCTACACTTAAAGAAATCCCAATCCCTCAGAGCCACACGCTCCAGGGATCTAAACCTGGTCATCACAATGAACAAAGCATGCTGGAGGGATAGGTTCCTGACCCAGAGACTCCCCATACTCTGGAATAGACTGCCCATACATGTCAAGCTGAGCGCCTCTTTGGCCCTCTTCAAAAGAAACCTTGACGATTGGATGGGAGATAGGAAATTCACCCCAGGGATCACATCAGTCACCCTGATAGACAGCAGATCAGAGAAGTAAATATTCTGGGAAGAAATAGCCAAGGAATTGTTATGGCTAGGCTTGTATAGGCCCTAGGGCCAATGGCCTAGTACCAACCTATGAACCTATGAGGAAGAGTACATGGATGTTATAGCTACTTCATATTCAGGTGACAGTGCCCTCAGTTATGACATGAGCAAGATATAATGTCATTATTACCACTGTGGAGACATGGTAATCTAAGGTAACATATGTGTAAACCAGTTTACCCAGGTCTGTTTGCCCAGGTCTCTCACCCCTGAGTATATATTTAAGGTGTTGCTATTGATGTGATACGTAGCAAGAGCATTGCTTGTACCGAAAGGAATGCTACTACATATATTTGCATGGAGTTTATGGCCTTGATTGTGGCAACAATCATTTGGTCATGTATGACCCTCTTGTAAGATGCTGACATAATTTGGAGATTCTATGACCGACCCAGTTTGCAGACATCAGCAACCCTTGTCAGCCACAGACATTCACTTTGTGTTTGTATGTTGGATGAATGGATTCCAAATATTAGAGGACTCAGGACTGAGACCTGTTGTACACCACTGGTTACAGCTCTGCTATTGGAGGTGGATACCCCTATTCTGACTATATGAGTTCTATCAGTGAGCCAGTTAGTGACCCCTTTAATGATATTACTGGTAATAGCTAGCTGGGTAAGTTTGTCAATGATGCCTGAGTGGCAGATAGTGTCAAATGACTTAGCTAAGTATGCACATAGATCCCCACATCCAGGTCATTGGTGACTGCCTCATAGATCTCCACCAGGTTTAACAGGCATGATCTCCCTTTCACAAATTCAAACAGTGGAGGGTCAAGTGTTTGTAGATTACCTATATCTTTGTTGACAAGGTCCATGATGATTTGCCCCATGGCCTTACAGATATGGCTAGTCAGGCTAATGCATCTATAGTTCCCATGGTCTGTGCAAAGCAACAACAGTGGCCATTTTGTGGTCAGCTGGGAAGCAGCCTATTGTTATACTATGATTGTAAAGAATTCCCAATGGTGTTAGTAATCCATGTTAGATCATATGTAGGACACAGCCTGGGATGATAGCAGATGCAATAGATGTTGTGTTTGTCACCTTAGAGAGGCCATTTACTACCTGCTCTTTAGAGATACAAGGTATGGGGTAGGTTGCAGGGATGTCATGGTGTACATGTGGTGGGGAAAGGAGAGTGCAGTTGTCACAGAACCTGCCGGCCAACAAGTTATCTATGTCTACAGGCTCAGTATATGTGGTATCATTAACTACGAGTTTGGCAACAATGTGGGCCCTTCCTTTTACATTACATGTGTAACTACACAATGCCTTGTGTTTGTCCCTCTTGGAGAAGGCTAATTTTGTCCCATACTTTGTTTTGCAGGACTTCACAACAATACTTATTTGCTTGTTTAAGCTGTGGAGGGAGTGCCTCCATTTTAGGGGGACTCCCTCCCTCCTAATGTTAGACAGCAATGTCTACCTCTTATTGTAAAGCCTGCTAATGGCAGTTGTCCACCAGGTAGGTTTGCTGTGCCATGAGCTACAGGCAAGTCAGTATAGTTGTACGTGTTGTATAAAGCATTGATGTAGAGCTCGGCATAGTTGCTTGTTACAACTGAGGGGGGGGGGTGTAGTCATACTATTTATACCATCCCATAGGGAGTTATAATCTGCTTTGTTAAAAGTTTATTACTTTATCTGCTGCAAGGGGGGGGGGGTGTCAGGTGTGATACTTATTTTGAATGAGACCAATCTGTGGTCAGAGTTCACCAGGGAAGACCTCACAGTGGAGATTCTACAGTGGTCACCCATATTGGTAAATACCTGATCCAGTACAGTGGCTCCCCTTGTGTGTATGTCAACCCACTGGTCCAGGGCATTGTAGTTAAGGAAGTCAACTAACCTCTGGGCAAGTGAGTTTGAGCACGAGTACCCAGTTGATGGATAGTTAAAGTCACCCAAACCCATCTTGTTTTGATGTTTCTTGCTAGACTGAAGTAGATTCATGGAGTTGCTCCTGTAGCTGGCAATGGGTTGATTAGGTACCCTACAAGCAGCCAATCGCACCTGTAGTTTCTCTAGGGAATCATGCTGTCTAACCAATCTGGATGTGTATCTGTCCTTAAAGAATATATAAACACCGCCTCCATTACTTTGCACGCTTCAAGTTTGAGGTCTGAACATGTGGAAGGAGGTGTAGCCTGGTATGGCTGTGGTGCTCTCCACAGCCTTGACCCATGTGTCTGTGAATGCACAAATGTCTGCATCTTCCAAGGTGGGGACAGCTTCCTGTGAGTGGAGTTTCATGGTGACATTCCTAGCATTTAGTGACATAACTGTGATGTTGTTTGTAGATGGCATTTTCTCATTGGAATATTTTCCCTCGAGACACCGCCTAAAAGGTGCACTATGGTGGTGGCCTGTAGCCAAAATCCCAGGGATGACAGATGAAGACCATCTCTAGCAAAGCAATGAGGTCTGTTGAGCAGGTCATCCCAGGCTGACAGATAGTTACAATGACACTACAAGCTGGCAGTTATTGAAGTCAGTCATTTTCCATTTGTATTGAGACATCAGCCTAGGTGACGGTAAAATGCAGCTCAAGGCCAAGCCCATACCTGCCTGAGACACATAGTCTGTAAGGTCAGTCATGTCTCTGCATACTGTTCAGAAAGGTATATCTTAAGTTCTACACACCAACAGGAACTATGATGTAGTCATAACAGTACCTGATGTTGACAGACTTGAGTGCATGTGTGATATGGTGTAGCTTGGCATCTCACAGAGAGCTGACCATACCTTTCCCTTATGCAGCCTCACGAGAGGCACATTAATGTGTCTCTTGATGTAATCACCTATGAGTAATATTTTTGATTTTGTGTTTTGTCTTAGGTGTTTGACTGGTGAGGCAGTGCGTAGTGAGCTTGCATTTCAGTTTCTAAAGTGTTTGGTGTTTACTTATGTGTCTGGTAAGGACCTCTACACATGTAGGTATGTGTGATGTGGGTTTGGGTGGAGTAGGAGGTGAGGTATGCATGTTGACAACCCGCTCATTGTCATATGTACTGACTGGTGTGTGAGAGAGGATGAATGGAAGGTTTTTATTATAGTCACATCGCTCACATTGTGTGAAGGAGGAGTAGAGGGTTGGGAATTCTTTCCATCTCATCAGAAGTCAGTGATAATGCCATTAGTAATAGATTTTTGCTTGAGTATAAATCACAACAGGCCATGGTTAGGCAGTGGCTTGTGCTTAAATTTAACATGTTATCATCTTTATGTTGTCATCCTAAGGTAAAACAGTACCTGACAGTGTGGCATAACATGGTAGATTGAGTAAGATGCTTTGTTAGGCATGTGGCACTTGCATTAACCATAATACTGTTATTAGGCAGGATCACAATAGCATACCTACAAATATGACAATGTACAACTGCAGCAAAGTTAGGGTCATGCTGCTACACCCTTGTGGTTCGCAGCCTCAAACACACTGTCTGGAGGCACTCTTTGCAGTGAAGATGTGGATATATGTGCATGCACAGAGAACTTGTTCAACTTTGTAGTCATTACTTTGGCCTTGCAAGTCTACAATGGCTGTCAAGCAACCAGACAGCAACTGGATGCTGTGTGAAATGGTGTGAGAGCACAGAATTGTGTTCCAGTAATAAAAATGTACAATATGACATACCTAGGACATGTGGGAGGGAGAAACACGTTTTCCAAAGGTGGCCGCTGCTTGATTATTGTCTAACCGCAGAATAACTGTGTAAATACTCCATCCTTACCTTTACAGGGTGTACATATTAGTTTCCTCTCCAGTGTTTGCCTGTGCTCTGTACAGACTCAGACACTTTGAGTGACAATTTTCTTGGAAACCATGATGGAATTAACTGCAATACTAAGTTACACATAGGACAGCCAGTATGCAGTGACAAGCACTGTTTCCAGAAGTCTCAGCAGTCTGATATTTAAAGCCATGAAAAGATTTATCATTGAAATGATCATTAAAGATGTAGTACACCTACAGACACTGGACCAAACCCAGTTTGGTTTTGTCAAGGGTCATGCCTACCATACCTGGTGGCCCTCTTTGAGTGGTAAATAAAGCAATGGATGATTCACTCCACCTACCATGGCCTGACAAGACATTTGCCACTCTTAGGCCATCAGGCATTGTTGACAAACTTTAGAGGTTAGTTACAAACTATTATGTTAGCTGGTGGATAGCCAAGTGGCTGACAGACATTATCCAGGACAATAGCACTGGGGAGTCCACCACTACAATGAGGCCAGTCACCAGTGGACTCCTTCACAAATCATTCCTGGGACTTCTTCTAGGCATTTACTTCTCTACAGTCACAGCCACTGTCATTGGCCTCTAACTGACAAAATTTGCAGATGATTGCAAATTAGGAGCTGTCATTGAATCAGACATTGACTCAACAGTTATCCAGGATGGGCTGACACAGACATTCAGTTGTTGTCAGAGCCATGGACTAACACTAAATGCCAAGGAATGCAGAATACTATCCCTTTGGAAGTCATCCATCCCTGGCAACTATCATATTGACCACTCACCTCCAACAGTTGACCCAGTAGTCAGGGACTTATGGACACATATATAGTGATCTAGCCTCTGACTATCATGGGTCGGTAATATTTGGGGATTTATTCTATGTTGCACAACATATAAACAAAGATATGGCATGTAAATCCAAGAAAGTCATTGTTCCACTGAATTTGGCATTCATCACACCTATCATTGAGTGTAATGCCACCTTTGGCATGTAACTAACCAGGCATATCTGACAACTGTAACATCCACAGAGGTTCCACAGTAAATCAATACACAGTGTACATAGCATGTCTTATATATACTGCATCAAGCCTTTAACTGTGTATTCTGTCCCCATGCTTTGTAGGGGATGTGTATGCCTGTCATGCAGGGAGGTGTCAGACCCTATTGTGTACCTCCTGCATATCCAAGAAAGGACTAGCAGGAGAATTACCTGTCCTACACACCTACACCTTGACCATGGTACAAATAGGACATACAGGAGAGACAAGTATGTAGCCCAGAGACTACATCCAATATGTAGGCTTCCCATCCATGTGAAGCAGAGTTCCACCCTACCACAAATCATATACAAGTTAGACAATAGGATGGGGAGCACAACAATGATAACTGCTTTAGGACAAATCTCTCTAATGTTCACAGGGAAACCGTAGGTGGTTCATCTCCCACACCCTGGCTTGTACATGTCTCAGCTCTCAAAACCCTGCTTACACTTATCAATGGTATCAGACCTTGTCAGAGTTTAGGGATGCATGGCTAGGATAAAAGACGCCCTTGTTTTTTTTAGCTGTTATACACATGTGAACATATGGAGCCATGCACCTATACTGTTTTACCTTTTTGATGACATTTTTCTTCTGTGCTGTCATTCCATCCTGTGCTCTGATGTTGATGGGTTTATTGTAGATATGTACCCATAGATGTGTCCTACACAATCCTAAAAGTGCAATGTAAATAGTTCCATGAGACACTTTTCATTGTGTTACTACACAGCCATTACAACATCATCCAATGTAATGTATACAAAATAATGTGGTTTACTCTTTACAAATGGCAGCATACAATATCTGTAACTGATCAGTACAAGTAGCATGTAAAAAGCAACAATGGATGAAACAAATACATATTAATTTAGATAGTCACCCTGTGCATCAGACACATAGATTCATTTCCCTGCATCAATAAGAAGGATGAAAGGGATGTGGTACAGGTATCATCACTTGCACAGGGTGTTGTATGGGGGTGCAGGAGGCCTAGGCTGACCCAACAGGTTATCAATTGCGTGTGTGAGTCAGAAAGGGAAACAGGCAAGACAGACCATGTAAATGTGGCATGTGTGTCTGTAGGTGACTTGAATGTGACAGTGGTGTGTGAGTGTCTGCATGAGCACAGCCAAGCTCAGTGCTAGCCCTACGTGTTTGTATGTTGGATAGCTGTGAGCCATGCATGGTAGAGTTGACAGTTCACCCCTCCACCCCTGAACACAAGAACTCGCTCTGCCAAGCATTGCACTGGCACCTCCATGCCCCAGGTCAGATGCTGGGCTACTACCTGAGGGTGACAGCTGTCTGCTGGAACCATGTCCTCCACAGGAATGCCTAGAACCATGAGCCCATGGCCTGCCACATCTGGATGTGGACAGCACACTCCCCCCTGGAGTGCTGGATGCGTGATTGCACATGGCAATATAGACTCTCAGCAGATGTAGTTGCTGACCTATGTCCACGAGTCCAACGCTCGACTCTAACCAAACATTCCATCATAGACAATGTGCATTCCAAAACAGATAGTGTGCAATCTGTCTCAGACCAATATCTTTCCACTGCATCAGTCAACCGATTAGCAACACGGTGGAAGCAGTCACAGATGTCAGACTGTGCTGCATCCATAACCCTGACCATTTGTCTGGCGTTCCTTTTGGAACATGCCTGTGCCTCCATGATGGCCCTAAACATGATGGCCCTAAACATATGCCAAATGACACATGATGGGACACCTGCAACAGGTGGTGGAGGGACAGCAGGCCTCCTAAAAGCACCCCTATCAATCCACTTGGGTGGAACCTCAGCTGTTTGGCTATGGCCAGTGTCGACACTCAGTGCAGCCACAGTAGCCACACTTAGCTGTTCAATGTCGCCACCCTATGACTGTCCAATATCTGTGGTCTTAGGGGACTGGGTATGTGGAGGCATACTGACTGTGTATGGTGATAAGAGAGTAGACAAGGGATGTCAATCTCTGTGTCAGATTTGGCCCCTACAACCCCCAGCTGTGCCTCACTTTGGCCACCATCATCATCGGAGTCTGAAGGGACACTGACATCAGATTGTGAAGGGGACAAAGACCAACCTTCCAGGTCACCTGTGATAAAAAGGGAAAAGCATAAAATTAATACCTGCACTACTATGCTCTGCAGTACTATGTTGCAATATATGTTAAGCTGTATACACTGCTGTCACTATTACAGACTTGTATAAACCCTAACCTTATATAGTAGGACTTGAGGACATTATTTTCTAATCAAAATCTGTAAGTATTTGAAAATGACAGATCTTTAAGCTAGAATCTCATGTGAAAAAACATAAATAATGTACACTGTTGACATTCTGCAGAACTCTGCACTGTTTATGGCTATCTGAAAAGTCCTGACAATGCTGTGAAATTAATCACTGTGGTCACACCTACAAGTGATAGGTATGACCCTAAATTGTGTACAGTCAGAACATATCTGTACATTTGTCAATCATGTAGACAGTACGTCAATCCAGCCAGCAAGCCTGGGATGACACTCTAGCTAATACCTTGAAGTAAATCTACATCTGTGACAAAAATGTTATGTACTTACCAGCAGCAGGAACACAGCCTCTTTCTATTCCTGACAGTCCTGAAAAATGTTTGAGGGAGAGGTAATGTAAACAGCACCACATGTTGCAGTATAACAGGAGTAATAAGTCCTAATATCTCCCATTTACAGTAGCTACTATGTTAACAGGTATGTGGGTCACAGTCTTTGCATGAGCTTAAAACTGCAGCTAACCTCCTTCCCCCCCACCCCATAACACCTGACACCCATGTAAAACTATCCATATCCTGATGCGCTAAGTGCTAGAGTATTCCAATTGTGATCCAAACAAGCATACCTGGATGCTCCTGTTGTTTGTAAATGGTGGCACCCACATCCATGACATAGGATGCCTGGGGACTGTCCTGTGTTGGGGTCTGGGGTGCACAATATCGCCAGAAATACAAAAAAAGAGAACACATGTCAGGCTCACATATGTGGGTATACAGAATGTACAGATACAGCACTAAAGGAAGGCTATCAGTATTCCCCGCTTGATTATACATCTCATATGCAACAGTATGGCAATCATGTAAAGGGTGTGGAAACAACTAGGATAGCAGCAATAGTGACCTACTCCTTTTTGTGCCATGACAGATACACGCATATGATCACACAGCTAACACAGGAGTCAACTTGTAGTGTGGCCCTTAGCAGACCCACCCCCCATAACATATGTATAAAATACAATGCCAAATAGCTGTGTAGTATTACAACTGCTATGAAAGGAAGTATCCAGGAGACCTGTGTCCTTAGTTAACAGGCACCATTATACCCTTGCTGTAGTCTACATCCTATGTATGTCACATCCTATGTATGTTTCATCCTATGTAGGTGTTACACAGCTGCAGAACAATGGTATGTCATCTGTACAGGTCTAAGAAAGGCTTACTGATGTAATCCTCATTCCCCCTAAGTACATTCAAACATATACATCATGTTGGAAGCAAAATGGTTACATATCTGATGGAATACAATACTCCTCTGTTGAAAGATAGAGATATATCAGTGCTATGACAAGTTCACCATAGAAAATAGCTCTCATACACAATGGTTCCCTTAGCTAGAAGTCTGCCTTTTTCAGATGGTTCTCATTAGCAGGTGATTGCCCCTGAACCACTTTGTGGTTCAGGAATGCTAATTGCAGCATACACATCTGATTTGCAGTATAATCAGGCAATTCCATGGAACTATTCAACAAGATATAAGACCTCAATGTAGAATCCATCCTTTTTCTCATATGTTGGGGTGGGAAGTACCTGGGTAAAGACACTACATCAGCACAGAGAGAATGTTTGTAGTAGATACTTATTACATACAGATGTGTGTGCTACAGGCGGCAGCTGATGCTGCTGCAGGCAATAAGCATAGTCAGAGAGGTGGCAGAATATGGGGGATAACAACACTTATGAGTAACGGTGTGTCCTGTGGCAGCCTTGGTATACAGCCAGAGCCTGATTGAGGGAACCTATTCCACAGGAAATTGAGGTATGTGTTTAAGGAAAGTATGTTAGCCAAAGGTATCATTAACAAAGTAAAAAGCAACATGGCTGCTGTATCCTAAAGCAAGGTAGGGGGTACATTTACCATTATGTCAAATATTTGGACAACCACCAAGTCATGTGTTATGTTATGGTAGTCATCTGCAATATGTCTGCTGGCAACCCTTGCTTCTAACATGTCCTCTATATATATATGTTACTTGTGCAGCTGTGGGTATCAGTAATATCAGTAACAAATCATTGTGTGTTGTAGTCTGATATTACTGGGTCTCATTTGAATTACATACTTCAAAATCCTCTGTGAATGGATAATAATGCATGACCTGACACTCTATGCACTTTCTAGTGTTGTAATAGGATTACGTTAACTATGTTCCTATCTGTAGGTCTTTGACTTCCATCACTGAAAAGCAGACATTCCATCTGAAATGCTTTGGGTAGATAAATAGGTGATGAGGGAGTCATACATATCAGAATTCATAATGCTAATGTACACATACATTTATGCTAGACACCACTGAATTTAAACCCAGGACCATGTGGACCAAAAATTAATGTTTTTAAAGCATTTAACAGGCTGAGCTATTTAGTCACTATTATAGCACATGTATTTTAAATATATAATTGCACATTTACATGTTGTTACATATCTCATTTACATCTATTATTATGTGTATGGCTTTATAGGGATGTATTTTCTCCACCAGAGCCCCAATTAAACACCTATTTTTCCATTAATCCTTTAGCAAGTGTATTTTTTAATTTTGCAGATATAATTGCACAGTTACCTGCTGTTAGATACCTAACTTACAGCCATTACTATGTGTCTGGCTTTATGGTGATGTATTCCTATATCAGAGTCCAAGTTACACTCTCATTTTTCTATTACTCCTTTATCAGATTTGCACAACATGGCACAAGGCGCAGCATTGCTTAAGCATGCTTAATGACAGGACAATGGCAAGTATTATGTTTTGCTTAAAACACCTGTGTTAACCAACAGCTGTGTGGCTTGGTGGGTTGATGCACTGGTCTGCAGTTGCAGTGGTCCTTGGTTTGAAATAGGGCTCAGGTGTACTTTTTGAATGTGATTAATATTTTTTCACAAACATATATCAATATAGTGCCATTTAGCTTAGCTTAACGATGCTGTGCATCGCATAGTGTCACTCAAAAATTCTTTAAAGAAATGAAAAATGGGGAGATAGGACAGTAGTGAAATGGTGTCCAAGCAGGGGAAAACGTAGTAAATGGCAGGTAAGTATGTGCAGGATGGGTGTAGGAAAGAACCACGGTTATCCATTTCTTGTACAGCAACAACTGTGCACTTTAACAGATTTTAGCTGAATTTGGACTGTCACTCCCAGAGAGAGGGGTGAGGACAACATACGTGCATTGTCAAGCCAATTGGACCAAATTAAGTGTGTCTAGTGGACACATATGCAAAATGGAGGGCTATGTATAAGATGATATTTTTTATTTGGGACAGGTGCCCATTTTCTTTTTTTTAAGGTGGGAGTGGAATACTGGGGAAGAGACATAGGTATGTGTGGGAGAGGTAAGTTGTGAAGGTGAGGAATCTATTGTAGACAGACAAGACAGACAAGACAGTAGACAGGGTTGGTGTGTGACACAAGTTGGGGATGAACACCTTGGTTGGGTAGGATGTTGTGGAATCCCAGTCCCATGGACATCAGACACGGTAGTGGTGTGACTCCAGTCCTCACCCATGGGACTGTCAGTACTGTACCTTCCCTGATCCTGTGGAGACAGTGGTTGATGCCAGCACCTGAGCCAAGGCTGCCCCATCAGGATGGACAGCATGCTGTCCATCCAGTGTAGGTGTGCACCAACAGTTTGGCTCAGCAGCCCATGCACCATGCTTGGCAGTTCGTCACAGGTGACATAAGCACCTCCTCCACTTCCACATCCAGAGGGTCACTACCCCCAACCTGTGGTGCATACCCACCTGATGGAGCAGGTAGTGCAGGGGCAGCAGAGGGGGTGCCACCAGGCTGTGAACCAGATATGCTGGGCCCTGGTGCACAAACCGGGGCAGCCAAGAAAGGTGGATCACCTGAAACCAGCCAACCTTGTCAAGTTGTAGGAAATTAAATATAAATGTAAGGTAAAAATAAAAATAACCAAACAAATGAAATTAATAACATAATAGAAAATAATAATAAGTAATGGAAAGAAATAGAAAGGAATATAACGAGGAACACAACAATAAAGTAAATGGAAGTATTTCAACAGCAAAGCAATACTAAATTATACATAAGGCCAACACAAGAGGTAGTTACCAATAATATATTAATATCAATTCACAATAACAAATATAATGAATATATTAAAGAAGAGAAGGGATGGGGTGACAGAGAAAAAAAGAACATAAGCACCTTCGCAGATAATAGAACTACACAGATTACTACTACGTACTTCTACATATGTCAGATTTCAGTTGTGAGAACAGTGACTGCTAATATTGTATAGATGATGTTGCACATGCATAGCTCTCAAACTTTTAGCATAGGACATTATGGGTGAAGCCCTACCAAAAGGTGGTACAAAGGCACAACTACAGGGAACATTTTTACATAGTGTGCTCATACATTAGTAGCAAGGTGTTCTGACAACAGATTTGCCATTAAATTGCATTCAAAGTAATGCCATATATCTGAAAATCAAGGACTAGACATATGGGGCAGTAGTCATTACACTCTTCAAAAATCGTGACATTTAAGAGGTATGTTTATGTACACTAATTGCAGTAGACAGCAGTTCATTTCTCAGTTGACTGCCATGGGATTAGAACCCACAAGCAGTGACTACAGGAATAATGCGCACTTTATCTGAATATAATAAAGTCTCAAAGCACTGTCTCCTTTAAGACATTTATTGCAACATTTTGTATGAAATCGTACATTTACACACATGCATAGCTGTGTCTGGTATCGGACTGGAACCCACAAGCAGGAACCACAAGAATAATGAGCACTTTATTTGAAAACATTACTTAAAGCACCATCTCCTTTTACACTTTATTGCTTTATGTTGCTTCAGATCTGGCATTTACACACATGTATCATCTGCCTAGGGCTTCTGTTAACTTAACCGTATACTAAAAAATTATCAGAGCTCAAGCTTGAAAAAATTATCATAGCTCTAGCTTGACCCTTAATCTGGGTATTTCACTACATCCATTTCTGACATTTGTTGGTGCATTATTTACTGGTGTTGGATTAGCACACACATGCAGTGAATACAAGAATAGTGAACTCATTATTTGAAAACATTACTTATCAAAGACCATCTCCTGTTACACTTTATTGCTTAATGTCACTTGAAACCTGGCATTTACACACATGTATGGCTGTGTAGGACATCTGTTAACCTACCCATATACCCTCTTCATTTACTGAGTGGTACCTACAGCATATTTCTGGAAAAAATATCAGATCTGAAGCTTCACCCTTAATCTGGGTATTACACTACATTTATTTCTGACATTTGTTGGTTCATTATTTATTCATACACATGTAACAATTAACTGGTGTCAGATTAGAACACACATGAAGTGAATACAGGAATAGTGAACCCTTTATTTGAAAACATTACTTATCAAAGCACCATCTCCTTTTACACTGTATTGCTTCCTGTTGTTTCAAATCTGGTATTTACACACATGTATCATCTATACCCATATACCCTTTTCATTTACTGAGTGCTATCTACAGCATATTTCAGAAAAAAAATATCAGAACTCAAGCTTGACCTTTAATCTAAGTATTGCACTACATTTATTTCTGACATTTGTTAGTACATTATTTATTAGTTAATATGTAACAGTTGGCTGTTGTTGGATTTGAACACACATGAAATGAATACAGGAATAATGAACAATGTTTTTGAAAAGATTATTTATCAAACCACCATCTCCTTTTAAAATTTATTGATAATGTTGCTTCAGATCTGGCATTTAGACACATGGACAGCTTTCCAGGACTTCAGTTAACGTGCCTATATACCCTGTTCATTTTGTGAGTGCAACCTACAGCATATTTCAGACAATGAACAGACAAGAGCAGTGACTCTTAATCTAGGTAGACCCCAACATTAACTGATGGTTGGCAGCTATGCTACACAGTACTGCATACTTACTTGCTCTACCATTTCAGATATGTACTGACACATTAATAAAGATGTTGGATGTCCCAAGTATGTCATACCTGACTGTTAAGACTGCAACATCTGCATTTACTTTACTGTACTATTAAGTTATGCATCAAGTTATTACTAGCATGGTTTTCTTACTTACCACATGCTTGCCTCATCCTGGCCAGATGGCCAGCATGGGACTGCATGTTGCGAGCCCTCTGTTCTGCAGCTGTGGTAAGAGAAGCAAACCATTATGCATACCAGTTTTGCACATACTCAGCTTGAATATTTATAAATTACTGGAAAACATACTTACATATCTGTGGGGTGCACCCATCTCTGGCATCTTGGACCCAGGTGTCAAAGGTTTCCCTCTTCCTGCAATTCAGGTCATCATAGTGGTGACAACACTGCTCACCAGTATGGGGAATACCAGTATCATGGGTTAGGTCCCTGGCCAAATGATCCCAGGCCTCAGACTTGCACTCTGAGCCCTTGTACTCGCCCTGAAGCAGCCAGGGTCCATATCTCTCTACCAGAAGTCCAATAAAAACTTTGGACTCCCACACACCCCACTTTTGCACCTGAAAGCATGCTCCCTCACCAACTACAGCAGCCATACCCACAGTCAAGGTCAGGCTCCAAGGAGTGATGTGAAATTCCCACCTATTGGCCTTTATATAGGCTGCATTCCCCCCCTTGCATGTCATACTGTAACTCTGAAAAAGCGCCATGTCGCTTAGCATCATACAAACTTGCAAATCCATGTTTAAGTAAAGCTTAGCAATGAGCAGCTTTTCTGACCGTTTCTAAATGTAACTATTTAATTTAAGGTCAACTGATGTTTCAGTCATCTGATACAGTTTCACAGCACTATATGTAAAAAGCATTTCTACCTGGGACATACTACACTGTAGGTTATGACTCAACCTATCTAGTCACTGGGATAGTGCAGGCAAATGGAATATCTGGGAAGGTGCCTGTAAGCATAGCGCAGCTTTGCTGCATGGGTTTGTGCATTGTTAAGCATGGCAGAATGACAATAATGAATACATCCAGTTTCTATTTTTAGCTGTCTAGCAGATGTGTAGTTTTTAAATATGCCTCACTACGTCTAGATAAGCAAAATGTCTCATCGCGCAAACAAAAACATGTTAAAAAATGTAATATTGAATGCATCTGGTTTCTATTTTTAGATATCTAGTGGATGTCTACTGCTTAAGTACACTGCACCATGCCTAGTTAAGCAATGCGCCACATAGCGCAAAGAAGCACACGAAAAATTAAAAAAGAAATTAAAAAAAATGAAAATTTAAATTATTAACATCGAATGCATCCAGTTTCTATTTTTCGATGTCTAGTGGATGTCTGGTGTATATATGTGCAAAACTAAACATAGCTAAGTAACACGCACCATCAAGCAAACAAGAACATAAATGTAAAAAATAAACAGATAAAAAAAATAAAATTGCAATTTAATAAAATAAAATGTCAGGTACAACATTTGGTTCAGGTTAATGGGACAAAAGTTATTGTGCCATACTTACCAAATGTCCCGAATTTTTTTGGACAGTCAAGAATTAAGAGACAGCCTGTAAAGTCAGTCTTACACAGATTCAGTATCCATGTTGCTGTGATCTCCCTTGGCAGTGCGCCAGAATTAATATTTTATAATTAAGATTTTATTGAATTCTCAGGTTAGAGTTAAGTTGCAATAAGACAATCCAGACCTGAGAAGAGCATTATTTTCTCTGTGTATGATAAGCTCACCATAGTATATCTATATCTGGTAAGCTGTACCGCTTCATAGTAAACATAAGGGATTCCACATGCTTGCTGCTGCTTGGCAATAATTGCATTTGGCAGGTCATTTGAAGCTGAAAGATGCTCTTAGCTTTTATAAGGTGTGCACATTAGCAAGTGGCTTTGCCATGTAGTGAGTACTGCATACTGGAGTACTGAGGATCCCACACTGATGTACTCTGTAAAGGAAGTGCAAGCTATCCTATGCAGTTCAATAGAGAATTGGTCAAAATGTAATTTACAGTTAAATGGAAAAATAGCACGGAGTCAGTTATGAGTTAGTCTGACATCACAGCAGTTTTCTTTAATACCGTTTCCCCTCTTCTTTCCCCTGTGAATGATGAGGTCATAACCCCCCCCCCCCACATGCATACATGGCTACAGACAATAAACATCTACCCCCCACATGCACACAAGGCTACAGACATTAAATATTGCCTCCCCATTCTATCTTGACTATGGTCACCCTAACATGCTTCCCAAGCCTGGATGAAGTATCCCCTTGATGGAAACTGAAGGACCAACTACATTCTACTCTCCCATCAGCAATTATCTGAGCACACTGAAAGCCATACCTGCCAATTGAATACTTACTTAAGTTACTTCCCCAGATGTGTCTATCTAACATACTCCAAAAATGATTTTTGTCTGCTCCCCACGTCATCTTAAATCCATACTTAACTCCTGCCCCTAAACAAACTTGTTTTATTCTCTTTATTACCTATGCCTCACTTCTCACACACCTTCTACTTACTTTTTCCACTACAAACAGCTGAACTCTTCTTGACCACAAAAATTCATCTTCCGCTCAAGAAGAAATCTAACTGGTACAGTTAAACTCTTCAAATAGCTATGCTCATGTATTCTTCCCTTCTAAACCTCACTACAGTATGATCCACCTTTGCTATGTTCTTTGGTATAGGCTATAGGACTACAAAACAAAAGTTTTGTCATATTATTTTTATATGATTGGCATTAAAGTGACATAGTCGAGAAAAACACAGAAACGTTTTCTGTCAGATTACTTTCATATGATTGGCATTAAAGTATCTTAACACAACTTCTTGTGCAGTCTCATTGTAATTGCAAAGATGTGTATATACAAGCCTCCATTTAACCAGTTATATGTTTCCCCAAGATAAAATATATTGCAACCATCTTTCTTTCAAAACATTCCCCACATTTCCTCATGCATTTTAAAGCACATACTGATACCTTCACAGCCCTCTATCCAAAGTGGCAAAGAATTTTTTAAGCCATAATGTACACAGTCATGAGAACTGTATGTGTTTGATCAGGTAGGCATGCCAGAAGCCAAGGGGAACAAATCATATGCTTAAGTTCATTGCAGAAAGCATTCAGTTCCAAACTGTGTTGCTGAGGAAATGGACTTCATGTGCCCATTCTAGCCACAGGCTATAAAGAAGAAATTCCTAAACTTTGACTCTGTACTGAACAAACAGATTTTCAGCTATTGGCTACAAATTGTTGGAAGATACACAAAGGAATAACTTTGTGTTATGTTTACTAGAAACTGTCACCAAGAGGAAGTGGCACCTTTTAACACAGATCTTGCAGAATTCCCATACACTCTCAGGCTTTTAGTTTTTTTCTGTTTTTGGTGTGAATAGAACCACATTTGTTATAATGTCTTCTTTCCTATTTGTTTTGTGTAACTTTGTTTTCTCTGATTGTTAAATTCTAGTCAGTATAATGTTCCTTGTTTGTCTTAGGAAATTTAATTATGCCTTAAGACAGTCGACAATCTATACCAACAGGTTTTTATTCATGCTTTAGTCAGTAATGAGTCTCTGCTGAATGGTTGTTTTACAGCAAGCTCATTGGAATGTATCCTGTTTTATTTATGTTCAGAAACGCTGAAAACAATGAAATGAGAATAATGTGATACAATTACATGATGGCAAGGTTAAATGCAAGGAATTAGAAGGTAGCTAATTATAAACAAACGGACAAATTAAAGCGACGTAGACTGTGAAATAAAAACAGTACATATAAATGTAAAGGGCTAAGAAAACGAGCAGATGCGAGCACGTTTTAATTAATTTGATAATTGTACAATCAGCTACACACATGATGTGACCCTGGAACATTATTTGGTTAATGGGCTTGCTCAGAATCAGTTAGTCTGCAAGTGGAAATAGTGGGTAGCAAATGCCAAACAAAAAAATGAATCTCCTTAGAAATGAATAGTGTCAAATGCACATGCTAAACTGGCAGACTATCAGATTTAATATTAGAAACTAATTTTTAGTGAATCCATCAACAATTGCCATTGATATAAACAGAGGGATTGTGCCTAGATATAGGGATGACATTGTTCCCCACTTCTTAGCGCTTATTAGGCCACTCATTGAATATAATGCCCCCTTTGGCATGTATCCGTCCAGACATATGCAACAACCCTAGTGAGATGTAACTTGGACAACTGGATGGGAAACAAGAATTTTATCCCTGGTTTGGCACCTATGTCCGTAATGGATACAGGCAAGCTGTAAATGGTTAATCTCCCAGGCCCCCCTGCTTGTAAATGTTTCACCTCCCAGCCCCTCCTTACACTTATCAAGGGTAGCAGAACTTGTCAATGATTTGGGATGCATGGCTAAACTTATAAAGGTCCTTGTGGTCATTAGCCTTATAAACACCTATGAATCTATGAAATGCTCACAGATATAGCTTACTAAAAGGATACAAGGCCTAAACAACATGTCCTACATGGACTGACTGAAAGCCGGTCACTATACCCAGTATTCCACAGGCTGCTAAAAGGTTTGGAGGGGCAGGTATTTCTCACAGAGGATATCACTGCTCTGGAACAGACTTCCCATCCACATAAAACAAACATTATTCCTGTCCATATTCAAGTACAACTTGGATCTATTGATGGGAACAAAGAAAATTACCCCAGGACATCCTCCTGTACTACTAATGGGTAGAGGGAACTCCTGAATGTTTTGTCCCATGTATGGGTCTCCTTGGATTGTCAATGGTGTAGTTCTAGTTATTTTAACTGGGGATAATACATAGTTATTGACGATGGAATGTGTGAGAACAGTCTCTGACCAAATAGAATGGGTTAGTCTGAGCAAAGAAAAAGAAATTTGCTAGGTTTAAAATGGCCCACAAGAGCAGCTAGCCTGGTGTTTACCTATGAACCTATATGACCCTTAAAGCAGAATATTTACAAGTATGTCCGGGTGATTCATTTGGTTGCAGTGACATAATTACAGGGGGATGCACTTTACATCATCAGGTGGCAGTGATCATGCACAGACGAAGGATAACAGATGCATGATATTAGAAATTGGAATAATATCACTAAGGTCCATTAGTAGTGTGCCTGTAAGGACAGTAAAAACATAAGGTAACACAAATAATGGAATGAGACAGAGAAGAGGCATTATAAACAGGAAGGAGAGAGAGAGAAAACAGGGTGAGAGACAAAGCATAGGGTATAGCCATAAAAAAAACAGAATTAGCAATTATAAGTCAAAAAAAGCCTACAGGGAACATTATGATCATGTGATTCCTCTCTAACAACTTCAGGCAAAATAAAAGCATAACTGAAGCTGATTTTTGTAATATAGGAGAGGACAATGAATAGTTATGGGGGACATTTTTGTGAGTTTAGAGATGCAAGAACTAAACAGAGAAAAGTCATGTCAGTTTTTTATTTTTACACTTGGGGACCTGTATCTAGTTAGTGCCGAGGAAAGCAAAAGGATCCTTTTCTTATTGTACTCGTTTATGGGTTAAGAGCAGCTCTACTAAAGAAAGATGAATTTGAAACCCCAGCCAGTCTTATGTTAGGAGTCCTGTATGATGCTATAAATGAAAGGCCAGGTATGTTTAGAAACTGGGGATTAGACTATAGTTAGTCGTTCTAGACTATAGTTAGTCAAGTTGATCGAGATTACAACTGAATAAGAATACCATGTATTTGAAAACATTATTTTTGGAGGAAGGTACTTCCTCCCTTGTATTCCTTTTGTGGGTAGACTTTACCCCCTATACCCCTCTTATATCTAGTAACTCCTTGGTCACATGACAGCAGGGAAAGGAGAAAATCTGCAAAAGAATTTTTAACTGGTCTCACACAACAGTAATGCCACATTGCCTAGAATATACCAGAGCAATGCACAATAGTAACTTCATGCAATTCTGATTGAGCTATTGATCAGGGAAGAAAATTAATTTAATAAATACATGGCTGCAAACAGTAAAGGAGCTAGAAGCAGTGTTTCTGTTATTCTAGCTCTGGCGTTCTGGGAATGTCGGTTCTACAATCAGTACAGAACACATGCCCTTTGATTTTTTTTGTATATCAAATTCCAGGCATAAATATGAAATCTGAATGCCTAATCCAGGGGCTGCATCCAGAATCTTGTTGATTCAACAATGTTTATACAAATATTAGAGTTCATGCTGCTGAATTTGGAATAATCATATTGAAGTAGGGGACAAAACCGCTGTACATTGTACATGCCAGTTGGTCTGCTTTAATGACATTACTCACAAGCTTACATCTACTTCCTAAAGATCTGCACATGGTAAGGAAGAGGGTACAAGGCACTGCGTCATCATATATGACTTGCAAGTATGACCTCCATACAGCACACAGATGCACACAATGTTGTGAGACAGATTACCCCATGCATAGCTAACCTTTGCTGAATGACTTTTTTGGCTAATCTGACTGAGCTTATTTACATTGAGAAATGTAATTATACCTTAAGACAATCTGCAATCTGAACTACAGGTTTTTATTTATGTTTTACTCTGTGCTGTCAGTAAATACATATACATATTTGTGATATATATAAAGAGCTGTACTGATTTGTGTGATCTGAGCCCACGGTTGCATGACTTGTGCTTCATACCACATGACCCACATGTGAAACAATGGTAATCAACAATAACTTACGCACTGCGTAACAGGAAGCAAAAGGACGCACACTCTATACGCCTTACAGAAGCACACTCCCTTATTTCTCAAAAAGTAAACAACAGTCAAAAGCTTTGAAAATACTTCAAATCACAACAGTTACTGTGAATTTCAGAAAATCAGATCTTTATGTATTAGGGATTTCTGGACAAGAAATGGCCAGTTCACACATCGACTAAAATACCATGCACTTCGGCTACATCATCACATTACTTCCTAACTCCCTCTCATGTGTGTGCGTGTGTGTGTGTGTGTGTGTGTGTATATATATATATATATATATATGTGTGTATATGTGTGTGTATATATATATATATATATATATATATATATATATACACACACACACACACACACACACACACACACACACACACACACACACACACACACCCCAGAGGAACACTTTATAATCCCAAAATTCTGAAATATCGAATTTCAGAATCCCGAGATTATAAAGCCGAAAGCTCAAAACTCTGAAACCCCAGAAGCGCAAATTTCAAAATTCCAAAGTCTAGAGATGTTGAATTAGCACTTCTGGTATTACGCTGTGTGAACAGATAGCTGGAGATTTAGGTAAGTATTTATGTTTAAGGATTTGGTTGGGGCTTTAGTGTATGTCAGTGTGTTTTGTTACAGTGATGTGTGTGCGAGGGGAATGTCACTTGTATGGTGATGCTTTTGTGTGTTTGTCTGTGTAGTGTGACGTTGGAGTTAGTATATTTAAGTAGGAGAGGTGTGGGGGGTTCAGCCCCCCACATGGGGAGTGCAGGGAGGCTTGCCCCCCTGCTTGTATGCAGTGTAGGTTTGTGTGTTTGTGTGTGGGGGGAAGGTATATGTATGTGTTTGTGTGTGGTGTATGGTTAGTGTAGGACTCGCGATTTTGAAATTCACGTATCTGGGGATTCGGGATTTTAAAGTTTTGGCTTTATGATCTTGAGATTCTGAAATTCGATATTTCAAGATTTTGGGATTATAAAGTGAACCCATATACACATGTGTATGTATATATGCATATGCATATATTTATGTGTGTTTGTGTGTCTGTGTGTGTGTGTGTGTGTGTGTGTGTGTGTGTGTGTGTGTGTGTGTATGTGTGTGTGTGCGCGCGTGTGTGTGCATGTGTGTGCATGTGTGTTTGTGTATGTATAATGTGCGTGTGTGTGTGTTTGCGTGCGTATGTGTGTTTGTGTGTGTGTGTGTGTGTGTGTGTGTGTATTGAGATATATATTGAGGTATATATATATATATATATATATATATATATATATATATATATATATTTAATTATTTATATGGATCTATTGAAGCTAATAAAAAGCAATATATGCATGTGGATCATCTTAAATTAATCGACCGAAAAAGATTGACTAAAAAAAAAAAATCAAATGACAAGTATGCAAGTTCTAAGGCATAATCTCAGAGCATGCAGCAGGCAAAGAATTTTTATATACACCAAGTCTGAGACTGCGCAATACTGGGGGAAAGGGCATATTCGGATGGTGCAGTGGTGCGGCGGTTAGCATTGTCACCTCATAGCAAGAGGTTTTCCAGTTCAATTCTTGGCTGAAGTGCTTTCTGTGCGGAGTCTGCATGTCCTCCCTGTGTTTGTGTTTCCTCCCATGTTACAAAGACATGCGTGTGGAGCATTTCTCCCTGGGCCTCCATTGAAAATTGGCTTCATTCCAAGTCAGACTTTCCCAGTAAACAAATGTTAAACAAATAACAAAAATAAAAATATTCCCCAACCCTGGTATTACAGTGATCTCACACCAGTGTCAACAGGTTTCCTGTCAACCAAATGCAACAAGTATGAAACCTGACATCATTACTACAAGTAGACCAACTTATCCAGACCCATATGCATATATCTGTCTATCTATCCATATAGCCATATACATATATAGATAGATAGATTAGATAGATAGATAGATAGATAGATAGATAGATAGATAGATAGATAGATAGATAGATAGATATACTGGATCAACGTGCTACATGAAGCAGAGCTCACTCAAATGAGTTGCTGCATCCATTACGAGCTTTCAGAAGCAAAGGCTTTTTCTTTTCAGAGTACAGGAGCAGACACTAAAGGTGTGCAAGCTCCAACTGTGACTCGAATTTGGACTTCCAAATTAGCACTCAAGCTTCTCTACCACTAAGCTGTTCAAGCCTGAGAAAAGTGATAATCTCTGCTTCGTATATACATGATACACCCAGACAGATCAATGGGAACTGAAGACAATGCAACTGCATATTTATATTTAGTTATATTTTATATTTTAACTATATTTCACTTTTTTTCCTTTCCCACTTTGTCTGATACCTTGATGTACTATATTGGGGAGAGGAAGGTGCATCAACTTAGTTATTTATATGTTCCATAGTGAGCATGCACTGTGGGTGAAAAAAAGTCTGGAGCCTAACCCAGTTACCTGATGAAATAGTTAAAAGGTGCAAATAGTTAAAATATAAAATACAAATAAAAATATAAAGGTGAAGTTGTCCTTTCTATGTTCTCATTGGCCTGTTTGCATACATTCATTACAACTGTTTAACACCAGAGTCAAGGAAGGACAAAGTCAGAAATAATGGGGATTTTAAAATTGCTTTTATAAATTTAGATAAGCTGAGTTGCCACCTCACAGCAAGAGGTTCCTCAGTTTGATTCTTGGCTGGGGTGCCTTCTGTGCAGAGTTTGCATGTCCTCTCTGTGGTCGCGTGGGTTTCCTCTGGATGTTCTGGTTTCCTCCCACATCCCAAAGACATGCTGTAGGTGGATTGGACACTCTAAATTGGCCCTAGATGTGAGTGCATGCATGTGTGTGCCTTCTGTGGAAGGTTGGGCGCTGGGCTGGCAACTCAATGCTGTAAAACTCCACTGCCAATCATGAGCAGACAAGTGATCCGCTGTGGCGACCCCTAACCGGGAAAAGCCGAAAGAAGAAGAAGAAGAAGATAAGCTGTTAGAATAACAGATTTCATATTAGCATGCATTTTGTGATGGATATGAAATGTGAAACTCAAATGTTTGTCATTATGAAGGTAAAAATCAAATGCTTGTTATCATCTAGTCATTAAATCTTCAATGATTTGAAGAAAAAACAGAAATTTTAAGAGAAGCAGATAAAAATATTGGAGGAAAATTCTGGATATTCTGTGAAATTCTGGACAATTGAAACATACTTTTCTATATACATGAATACACTCAAGTTATTAAGTAGTGACCTGCTGGGACTTAGTTCATCTATGTGTATTTGTGACAGAGGGATAGAGAGAGAGAGAGAGAGAGAGAGAGAGAGAGAGACAAAGGCAGTGTGAAAAAGAAAGTGCGGGACAGAGAGAGACAAATTGACTGACAGTAAGTACAGCATTTACTAAAGAATTTTTTTTTCTTTGAGATGTGTGTAATTAGAACTCTGACAACAAAGTTTTAAATGTCTTTTACCGAATTAAACTTTTACTTGGAACTGTCGTGGTTGGTCTGTGGATTTTATTTTTTGGATTAAAGTTTTAAAGGTCATGATTTTTTACTTAACACCACTCACAAAACAATTCCATGGTTAAACAATGTTTTATAAAGGTAATGTTCTTTATGATGACATTTTTTTGTTTGGCTGACTTATGATTTCATTAGTTATTTTATTTAATGTCGACATTGCTTACACTTTATGAAATTTACATTACTAGTAAATCTTATGGCTTATCCTTTGGACTTGCTTTGCTGTATGATGTAGGTATATGGATAGGCAAATTTGTGCACATGCAGTATTGTCATTTGTACTGGGGTATTTCTTATTGCTTTATTTCTGTGTTTTGTAATGGATTTATGTCTGCTTCCATGAACTATATTTATTTTATGCTGCTAAGCACTCCATTTTGGTGTGTTAATGCAGGAAAAGGGTTCTTATTTGGTGACAGTAGGTATTTAATTGAAAAGTTGTTATGCTTCTCTGCTTTCTTCAGTAATCACAATTAGTTTGACAGTGTACTACAAGTAAAGTCATGCAACAGGCTTCAAACTTAGCATGTTTTGCAAATAATCACATCATCATCTTATCCTAAAAATCCGTAAGTGTGTGTGGGTATGTGTGCACACACTTGTGCATGTGTATGTGCATTTTGTGTTATAGATAGATAGACAGACAGACATTGTGTGCCTTTGGAATACAGCACGACACTGAAGCTTGCCACAGTACTAAATGTGATACTAAAGAACCTCAGGAATAATAAGATATTCTCTTTTCCTAGAGTTGAGTCATCTTTGAGTAACATATTTTTAAACATCAGTATTAATGAGCCATCTATTTTTTTAATTGTTAAAGTGCTCAATATTTGTGCCCACACTATAATGACATGAATGCACTCACATACATACACTTGCTCACACTCACACACACACACACACACACACACACACACACACACACACACACACACACACACACACACACACACACAGCTATACATAGTCCTCAGCTGGGACTTTAGCCATGTATCTGTTGGGAAATTTACTCATGTCTCTGGTTGTACTGGGACCAGTCACTTTAACTTATTTGTGCAGCTGATTTTATAAACAAAGTTAATATATGAGTTAATGCCACTGACACACAGAGAAAGGAATTCACAGTAGGGTAATGGCAAGATCTTTAAAGGATGGGGAATATTTGACACCCCTGTATGTTGCCAGCATACTGTTAATAGATTTTTGTACATTGGCATATCACATTCCATTAATCTGCATTTCAGTGCTGTCAGTTACAGAACTCTAATTACATGAGAGACATGCCTAAGAAAACAGAAAATAACCAAAGAAATCCATTACTCATGCTTAGTAATAACACTTATCCTGTCCAAGTGCACGTCATTATTATCTAAAGTCAGTGTTTGGAAACTGGCACTCTTCAGCTGTTTTGATGATTGACAGAGCAAAGCAGATGGACATGCTAATAGTTCTGTCAGAATCAGAACCCTATGAGAAACTGACATTAAATATAATACCTCAATAATGTTAAAAAATCTGTTACTGCACAGCAAATGACTGACTTTATGAACTGATAAATCTAAATATTCTCAGTCTTTTTATCTTAGTAATCTCACTATTTTGAATGCAGCATTGATATAAATCACCTCAAGCCCTGCCATGTCTCAATTTTAAATTAATTTATTATACTGCATGCATGTGGTTGTCTTTCAGTGGCAGTTCATGTGCATAGATGGAATTTATTAACAGAAAGTCCATTTGCCAGCAATAGAAGGATAATATATGAGAGATACATTGGGAATCTAGTAAAGCCATTTACTATGTCTCCCTCAGATTGCCATACATAGAGGATAGTAACCCTTCCAGTTAAGTTGTCTTATCTTCCATTCCTTCATCAGGACACTCATCACATGTTCTGCCTCATTCCTGGCGTTCTTCAGGGGCAGGTATTGCTAGTGAAGTATTCCCACATTCAGTGGATCTTGTTTTTTCTAGCGCATCTTCTGTACTTATTCTCCTACCTAATGGTCAAAATAGTTATTAAGAACAAAAATAAATACATACATAAACACATGCATACATACTTATGTACCTACTTACATGCATGCATGAATACATACGCATGTACATACATACATAAATACATCCATGCATATATACATACAGACATGCATGCATGCATACATGTATACATACATACATACATAAATACATGCATAGATACATATGTACACACATGCATACATAAATACATGCATATGTATATACACACATGCATGAATGCATACATTCATATGTACATATACACATGCATGCATAAATACATGCATGCATACACATGTACATACATACATACATAAGCATGGTGCACGTGGGAAGACAAATGGATACAATTTAGTTGCTACCTGTTTGTAAGTTAGTGCAACATGTCTTCCCTTTGTTACTTACCATTTTTATGTATTTATCATAAACTATTCCAGTTTAGTTCTTCATGCCTCAAACCTCTTGATTCTTCATTTCTCTTCTTGGCGGGGGGGGTGCCTTTTTTGCTGAGTCTGTACATTTCCCACTGTGTCTATGTGGGATTTTGGTGGAGACTCTAATTTCATCTTAAAGATGTGATGTAGGTGAACTGGTGTTTCTCCTGTCTTGAGCATTTGGATGCATTCTGCAATGTGCCCTGTTCAGGTTTAAGTCTTCTGCCTTGTACCCACTGAGTGCTAGGATCTGCTCTGGGTTTGACAGCCTGTAGCCCTAACTTGAATTAAGTGAGCAATAAGAGAATAAATGACCAATTATTGGTTAACTATATCAGTGAAACAGTCATTTGTAAACCCTTTTCAGTCCCAAACTGAGCATAAGAGCAAAGAAAAATTTAATAAATGCATATACATGTTTTTAGATTAGATAATAAATCCTCAAGTTTTGAAAAACTGAAGAAAAGCCATACAGACAGATGAGAAACATACAAGGGTCCACACAGGCAGTAAATGGACATCAGGAATGAACAATGGACCATGGAGTTGTGAGACAGAAGCCTTAGTCACTGAACCACATTCATAGATTAGTACTAGACTAACTGCCCTTGTGAGCCATTTTAAGCCTAGCCAGTTATCCCTTGTGAGACTCAAACTCTGCACCTTCTGTTTGCAAGGCAAACACCTTAACCATTAGGCCACCCTTCATATGGTCTAGCCTTCATTTTTCCATCTTTATGTCTCTACCAGACAAACTGTATTTATCAGGAAAGTAGTTAGTCTTCATGGAGTGCTGTCTTTTTTTTCCTATGCTACATTTCACTTCTATATTTTCTCTTTGTTCTGAAATGCACAACACTGCATGTGAGTGTTTGACCAAATTCACAGTTCAATATATAAGCACAAAAAGAAGATGTGATATAAGACTGGGTGACCCCCCCCGTACTCATTGTTATATATGTCATGGGGGGGTTCACTTCACAATGCTGAATTTCCAAAACATCGAATTTCATATGACCGAGACCAGTTTTTTAGCTGTAAGAATTTGTACTGCTTGCCTCAGCAAGGAGGTGTATCTGTTTAACACTGTTATAACATTTATAACGGGTCTATATTAGATGATCGAACTTTCAAAAGTTCGACTGTCATATGGTCGATACCATATGATCAAACTTTTAAAAGTTCGAACATCTACTAAAACAAAATAAACTACACAAATAACCTACCTGAACGTTTTAAGCAGGGGAGCTAATATAAACCCTTTATAAAAGCCTAATTTCTAGTAATGTCTTTATTCAGTTATTCTTCATTAAAGGGTCTTTGGTAATAAAAAAAAATCAAGCTCAACTAATATGACCTTTGTGGATCAGCCCCCTTACATACACACACACATACACACACACACACACACACACACACACACACACACACACACACACACACACACACACACACACACACACACAAATGACTAAAAACACAAACCATATCATTTCATCTGCAAACAGAGTCATGTAGGCATTGCCTGAATTAACCTACAAAGAAGCAGTTATATAGAGCATCCATCAATGTATTAGCAGAGGTGTATAATGCAAGGCATATTAGATATTCACCTTTTATTTGGCTTACAGTTAATGACCAATAAATAGCCTTTTACTGTTGATGCAGAATGATTTTTTGTAAATCTTCAAGTTCTTACGTACAATCTAGGTACTCGTTTAAAAAAAATGTTGTTTGTCTGATTTATCCTCCTGACTTCAGATTTCAACTCTGCCCAAAGCACAAGTCACATTTCAGACTCACTGCTGAAAAGACAGGCAATCACATCTTCACCTACAAAGACTATGAAGTACAGCTCATGCCGAAAATTCACTCACGATGAACCCGAGATAATTGCAACATAAATATATCAGAGGCACAACACAATGGCAAAGCTAACAAAATAAAGATTTCAAAGCAAAGTCCGGGGAAGAACAAACAGTTAACAGATTTAGGCAAATACTGAAAGGTGCTAGCCCTTGTCATATTTAGTGATCTGTCATTGTAAGGCTTAAAGTGGCCTTTAAGCTGAGCTGTTTAAAAGCTGCAGTTTGGCTCCTGGTGTCTGGAAGCTGCAGGGAACATCAAAGGCTACAATTTCTCTGTCTCATCTTTAAAACCAGATGAATCCTTCTTCCAGTCACCCGCTATAACATGAACTGAAAAGCTGGAGGCTGACAAGAGCCAGACAAGTCAGCGCATGAAAAAATTAAATTAAACCTTTTTAGAGTAGAAATTCAACCTTTCTACCACTGTAACATTTTTTTACCTGCATGCAGTTTGTAGATTAAATGAACATGAACAGTAGACTAGTTGTCATGTCACTTTTGATATGTACCTTGCTGGTCTTTTACTGTTCACTTTTGATATGTACCTTGCTGGCCTTTTACTGGCCACTTTTGATATTTACCTTGCTGGCCTTTTACTGGTCACTTTTGATATGTACCTTGCTGGTCTTTTACTGGTCACTTTTGATATGTACCTTGCTGGCCTTTTACTGGTCACTTTTGATATGTACCTTGCTGGCCTTTTACTGGTCACTTTTGATATGTACCTTGCTGGTCTTTCACTGGTCACTTTTGATATGTACCTTGCTGGCCTTTTACTGGTCACTTTTTATATGTACCTTGCTGGCCTTTTACTGGTCACTTTTGATATGTACCTTGCTGGTCTTTTACTGGTCACTTTTGATATGTAACTTGCTGGCCTTTTACTGGTCACTTTTGATATGTACCCTGCTGGTCTTTTACTGGTCACTTTTGATATGTACCTTGCTGTTCTTTTACTGGTCACTTTTGATATGTACCTTGCTGGTCTTTTACTATTCACTTTTGATATGTACCTTGCTGGTCTTTTACTGGTCACTTTTGATATGTACCTTGCTGGTCTTTTACTGGTCACTTTTGATATGTACCTTGCTGGTCTTTTACTGGTCACTTTTGATATGTACCTTGCTGGTCTTTTACTGATCACTTTTGATATGTACCTTGCCGGTCTTTCACTATTCACTTTTGATATGTACCTTGCTGGTCTTTTACTGGTCACTTTTGATATGTACCTTGCTTGTCTTTTACTGGTCACTTTTGATGTGTACCTTGCTGGTCTTTTACTGGTCACTTTTGATATGTACCTTGCTGGTCTTTCATTATTCACTTTTGATATGTACCCTGCTGGTCTTTCACTGCCATTTGTGGGATTACGTTGCCTATGAGGTGTACGTTACTGGTGCTTGGTGTCTTTCAGTCAAGTTTTGCTATGCTGATCACATTACTATGAGCAGGGTGAGTCTTACTGCTTCTTTATGATACTTTGACTGACTATGACATAATGCATTTATGCCATTGTTCACAGCATGTTGCTTCACTGTCCTGTTCTGGATGTTTATTTGACTTTGGTAGGGTGTATGGCAGATTGGCAAAGCACCCCATGTAGTATGTTGGTGTGCCTGACTGCCATTAGCAGAGAATGTTCCACTTTTTTTCTGCTGAATTTCTTTCACTGTCAATAGCATAGTATTTCTCAGTATTCTGTGGCACTATGTCCCAGTAGATTGCATAACAAAAGATCTGCAGAGTGTTTCTCATTATTCTGTGGCACTATGTCTTAGTGGGTTGCATAACAACAGATCTGCAGAGTGTTTCTCATTATTCTGTGACACTATGTCTCAGTGGGATGCATGACAAAAGATCTGCAGAATGTTTTTCATTATTCTGTGGTGCTATGTCTTAGTGGGAATCAAAAGATCTACAGAGTATTTTCATTATTCTGTGGCGCTATGTCTTAGTGGGATGCATAACACAAGATCTGCAGAGTGTTTTTCAGTATTCTGTGGCACTATGTCTCAGTGGATTGCATGACAAAAGATCTGCACAACCGTGTTCGGCATTCAGATCTGCAAATACTAATGTGCAGATTAGATGAATAACACTGAAAAATCAAAACTCACTGTTATAGTATTAAAACATTTTCCATACACTCCCTGATGTGGCAGCTGTAATCATACAACAATTCTTCTTCTGGCTTTTCCCAGTTAGAGGTTGCCACAGCAGATCACCTGTCCACTCATGACTGGCAGTGGAGTTTTATGGTGAGTTGCCAGCCTGGTGCCCAACCTTCCACAGAAGGCACACACACACACACACACACACACACACACACACACACACACACACACACACACACACACACACACACACACACACACACACACACACACACACACACACGCACTCATGCCTAGGGCCAATTTACAGTGTCCAATCCACCTACAGCATGTCTTTGGGATCTGGGAGGAAACCCATGCGGCCACAGGGAGGACATGCATACTCTGTACAGAAGGCACCCCAGTCGAGGATCAAGCCTGAGAACCTCTTGCTGTGAGGTGGCAACACTAACCGCTGCACCACCGCGGCTGCCCATAATTATACAACAATGTTAATTGTTTATGCTAACTCTAATATTGCTGAACTGCAGAATGAAAAAATTCTTTGAGACACTTGAATGTCATTAGCAGATAGACAGATTTGCATATTAGTGTTTGCATGTGAGTGTCAAACACTACTATGTATGTGTTACCCCCCACACAAAAATGTATAGCTGATTGTTCTACCACATGGTGCATGTATCTCATTGGCTTTTTCTAGGTATCTGAATGCTGCAGGCGGAAGCCATGTTGAGGGAGCCTGTATGTTATAACTCTCAGTAGGACATATTTTGAAGCCATGAGGAGGGTGTATGCATAGTGTTGCCTTCAGCTGGGTGAATTTTACAGCCATAACAAAGATGTATGCATCTTACTGCTCTCAGCAAGGTGTCTCTTACAACCATGGTGAGGGTGCATGTAGCTTACTGTCCCTAGCAGGGTGTCTCTTTAACTTTCAACAAACCATTAACTCCCCTACTAGAATTGACAAATCAACCAATAAACAAGCCATCCTGGACTGGATATTGATCAACAACAATCCCCATTCTTATAAAACTGGAATACTCCCAGACAATATTAGCGACCACCTCCTCACCTATATCACTAAACATAAAGATAATACTCTCAAACAAGCTACTTATCGTACCGTACACAACAAAAAAAACTTTAACCTGTCCTCTTTCCTTAATGAACTCAAGGTATGTAACTGGTCAACTCTAAAACACCTCCCACTTGACGAAGCAGTTACCTATTTCAATAACACTTTCCTACAAATTCTCCAGCAGCATGCCCCTGCTCGATTAATTAGAATAGGCTCCAAAGCTGCCCCTTGGCTTTCCAAAAAAACCAAACAAACAATGCTAGATAGAAATAAAATATGGACTAAATGGAGAACCACTAAAAACCCTGCTGACCTTCTAAACTTCAAACACCTTAGAAATACTACAAAAAAACTCACCTATCTTGATAAAAAAAACTATTACCTTCAATATCAACAAAACCAAACTTACAACCCCAAAAAATTCTGGTCAGGAATCAACAAACTGCTCCATCCAGGGAATACCAAAACACCCACACCTGCTACCTTAGCTCAAACCCCACCCAACATAATAGCCGATACTTTCAACAACTTCTTCTCTGAAACAGTCACCTCTCTAGCAAACACCATGACTCCCCCCCCTTTCCCTCAAAACACCTCTCCTCAAAATAACACCCCCACTCTAAAATTTAGTACTGTCTCCACAACCCACATACGTAAGTTACTCTCTAAACTTAAGCCTTGCACCCCTTCAGCCGACAAACTACCAGCTGAATATCTACAACTAGCAGCATCAGAACTAGCTTACCCAGTCTCTATCTTAATTAACAGAACAATAACCGAATCTACTATCCCATCCTGCTGGAAAGTCTCCTATATCATTCCCCTCCACAAAGGAGGTAACTCTAATGAACTTTCTAACTTCCGGCCTATAGCCCTACTATCTCCACTATCTAAAATCATGGAACGTTGTATTCACCATCAACTCCTAAATCATCTCTTGCAAAATAGCCTACTCGTAGACTCACAGCATGGTTTTAGGCCCCACCATAGTACTTCCACCGCCCTTCTCTCCTTCACAGACATGATCAACAAGAATCGCAATAACAACCTTTTCTCCTCTGCCTTATTCCTGGACCTCTCAAAAGCCTTTGATATGGTTAACCATCAACTACTCTTAGACACCTTGACATCCCTCTCACTTGACTCTTCGGCAGTACAGTGGTTTGACTCTTATCTGAAAGATAGAAAACAAGCTGTCCTCTGGGACAGCCATATATCCTCTCAGCTCCCAGTCACTATCGGTGTTCCTCAAGGATCCATCTTAGGTCCCCTCCTCTTCTCTACATTTATAAATAACCTGTCTACTTCACTCCCAACATCCATTTGTATTCAGTATGCAGATGATTCAACTCTCATCTGTTCTGCTTCATCTTCAGAAGAACTCCACTCTTCCACCCAAAATGTCTTTATAGCAGCAGAAAAATGGTTCCAACATATCTGTCTCCTCCTTAATCCCAAAAAAAACAAATTACTACTCTTCACCCCAACCCTTAAATCTGCCCCTATCTCATTTTCCATTGTGTCTGGCAATGGACTATCATTAATCCTGACTGTTCCACCAAACTCCTAGGCGTTACTATAGACAATCAACTAAGCTTTGACTGTCACATTGATCTAACCATCAAGGCTGTTAATAAAAAGATAGGTGCCCTCTATAGACTTAAGCCCTTTCTTACTGCAGCTACCCGAGTGTCTCTTGCCCAAACTCATCTCCTCTCTACACTATTGTATGCCTTTCCATCATTTATCAACATTTCAAAAGCTAACCTTCAGAAACTAGCCACAGCCTACCATAGTATTGCCAGGTTTGCCACAGGTTCCCCATATCACACTCACCATTGTCGTAATCTCAAAAACCTTAACTGGCTGGAACTACAGAATCAAATTCTCCTACAGCAATTAGTCATCACTTATAAAATTCTCCATTACCCCTCTAATACACCCATACTTAATAACCTCATTGCCCCATACAAAAATCTTACTTCCCTTCGCTCAGCCAACAGACTTCTAGTAGCTACTCTCAAATCCCACAATAAAGCAGGTGACTCCTTATTTGCCAATACTGTTGGATCATACTGGAATAAACTTCCCATAGAACTAACCACTTTAGGCTCATCTCACCTTTTCAAAAAACAAATAAGGAAATATTTGCAATCTCACTGGCTATGCCCCTGCTCTAATCCTGACTGAGCTCAGGAAACAATCCCTCTCTCCCGCACCCTCCGTTGCTCTTCTACCTGCCCTCTTTCACTACTTCTATCCCTCTAGAGAAGTAGACCTAGCAACCCACCAGCCTGTTTATTACTCCTATTTTACCTCTTCTTTTGTTACTTGCCATTATCTCTGCAACCTGTCTTTTCTCCTTGTATCTAACCTAGATCCGGATCTCCTTTGTGTAAATCTCTATCCAAAAAGTAGTACTCAACACAACATGTCGGCTACTAATTTGCTAATTTATGTAAATATTTATAGACTCTCCATCTGTCCCCTTTTTCTCCCTTCATCATTCTTTTTTTAGCAGTCTTTCTATAGTAAATATTAAGTCATAATGATTCCACACTGCTGTTTATTTCTTGCTAAATTGCCTCTGCATTACTATTCTACATGATAATTGTTCCATAGTTGCTTGCATGCTTTGTATACTTTTTTGTTATCTGTTAGCTATTTAGTTTATTAGTGGAACTTTTCTCCTCGGGCCTCTGCTGAAAATGGACATGTATCCAGCCAGACTAGCCCGGTCAACAAATGTAAAATAAAATAAATAAAAAATAAAATAAAAATGGTGAAGGTGCATGTATCTTGGTGTCCTCAGCAGGATGTATCTTGCTGCCATGAAAAGAGTTATGCATTTTACTGCCTTCTGCAGGTTGTCTCCTACAGCCAGGGTGAGAGTGAATATATCTTAGGTGCCTCACTAGGGTGTATCTTACAGCCATAACAAAGGTGCATGTAACTTGCTGCCCTTAGCAGGGCAAATCTTACAGTCATGATGAGGGTGCATGTATCTTACTGCCTTCTGCAAGGTGTATCTTACAGCCATGGCAAGGTGCATGTATCTTACTGTCCCACCCCCAAATAGGTGCATCTTAAAGCCACTGTGAGGGTGCATATACCTTAGTGCCCTAGCAAGGTGCATCTTACAGCCATGCCAAGAGTGCATGTATCTTACTGCCCTCAGCATGGTATCTCTTGCCCAAGGAGGGTGTATGTACCTTACTGTACTCAGCAGACACTATCTTACAGACATGATGAGTGTGGATATATCTTGCTGCCCTCTGCAAGGTATATCTTACAACCATGATAAGGCTGCATATACTTACTCTCCTCACCTTACAGTTCACCTGCATAATGTCTGTGGCTGACCTGTTACAGTTCACCTGCTGGATGTCTATCACTGACCACAGCAGTAGGTTCATGTCTTTTGGCATTCCATAAGAAGTAGCTCATTGCTGCCATCAGAGTATACCAGGGACTCACGCAGTGCACATAACAAGGTACATGCATTTTGGTACATATGATCAATCTGTTACTATCCAGAAGACAAGCTTATTTTGTTACCTGTTGTAAGATTACTGCTCTCTGGATAGCACAATGTATTTTGCTACTTGCTACCAGAAGTTTTGCATTCTTTACACAATCAATTGCTGTCTGCAGAATGTATCTTACTGTCTGTTTCATCTATATAATTTATTAGTTCTTGATAAAATATGTTTATCTCCATCCAGTTTAAGGGATGCTTCAGATGGAGATCCCTGTGTAAGATAGATTAATGAATATCTGCACTCTGTATATCAGTAGCCATCTTCTGAATGTTTCAAAATGTCCATCTACATGGAGGACATATATCACCTATATTTAATACATCTCAGTCGCCCTGTGTAGACTAAAGCCCCAGAACAATTGTGAGCATATCTATGTATTATCTTGCCTTCCTTACTTCCTACCCCTCTTTAGTATGCTTAAACAGTATGCATATAAAAGCATACTGTCCATTTCAGAGATAAAAGTTTAAAAAGATAGAATGCAATAAAATAAAAGACATTTTATATACACTGTATATGTATATATAAACACAGATACATTTTATAAAAAATCTACACAATAGAATCTATCATATAAATTACATTGAACAGAGTAAGCATTCACTCTCAGTATTTCAAAATATATATCTTACCTGCATATACATACTACTCATTTATGTTACAACAGGCTGTCTGAGTATCATGAAAAGGCATGCCACTAATCATGCACATTGTACGGTGGCTCAGCAGGTCACACACTTCAGACTTCATATCCTTCCAAAAGTGCATGCTAATGAAAAACCTGTTATTCTAGCATCTTTCTAAATTTATAAGAGCAATATTTAAAATCTGTCCCTGATTTTGGACCTTTGTCTCCCATTTACCTTCAGCTTTGTCTAAACATCTTTCACTAACAGGTTAAGAGGTATGGGTAAAAATTACGGTGCATTTACTGTCGAATATTCAGGCTTGATCCTGAAGGTAAAGTATGCCACAAGTGATCAAATGCTCAGGCTAGGAAGGAATAAATACCAAACCATAATTTCTATGTGTGTCTCTTTCACCATGACAATATAAAAAAACTCTGCTTTTTTATTTTTTTCTGAGTCTTACGAGTAGTAAATATGTGTTATTTTTTATCACTCTATTTTTGTGACATGGAAAAGAAAGCATTTTTAAAGTGAGATTTTTTAACTGCTCTCCATTTTGCAGCTCCAGTTGAGATATTTTGTTTAACTCTTTTAACTTTATAGACATGGAATACCGTTGTGGCTTGTCAAATGTTACAACATCATGTATTGCTAAGAAAACTGGACTCCTATTAATTGTAAATATTTACTTGTTGCTTAGAAATATTTCCTTTTAATCATGTGCTGGGAGTTGGTATGCATGACTAAGCCGGGGGGGGGGGGGCTATTCTGAATTAACTTCCTACTTCATCTCTGCATTCTACATTGCAGATTGGTCTGTTTTGATCACACAAATCCTAAAATGGTAAAATGAAGTATATTTTAGGTTTGATAACTGGGTAATCCCACTGGGTGCCTTGATGTTGTGGGTCTATATTATAAGCATGAATAGTTACCTTATCGAATCCCTAAGCATCGACCCGTCCTCATCGAACCGTATAAACACCGAACTCCCTAAACCACGAAATTCAAAACATTGAACTATCATAGTTGTCTCACCCCACCGCCCGCTACATACTACCTACACAAACAAACTAAATAAACCACATACATGCAATAACCAAAACCCTGCTTCTAACCCTAAACTAAACCCTACTTCTAACCCTACACTAAATCTTACATATATCACCAAGTATGCACTTAACTTAAACCGCACCCTAACCTAAGGTCCGTAACTATCGCACACTTACCTTAAAAAGCTAAACCCAAACAAACTAAATAATCCACACATGTACACTTAAATCCCTACACTAAATCTAACATACATTACCATCCATGCACTTACCTTAACCCGCACCCTAACCCTAAAGTCTGTAACTGTCGCACACTTACTTTACGGAGCTATACCGCAGAAGGCCAACCATGACGATTTGATGTTTCCAGTTTTGCACTTCTGGACGTTCGATATTTTCGCATTTCGATAAAGGTGGGTTGATGTTTATGGATTCGATAAGGTAAGCATTCGAGTTACTAATATAGACCCGATGTTGCATGCTTGCCAATGATCTATGTACAAGTGCATGTAGGTGACTAGCAGCTGGGAATATTAGCTATATGAACGTGGTTCTTAATAAAATACACTTTTGTGTCATACCTTTGTATTCTGTATATTTATTAAAGTTTTCTTTAATGCACTATACCTTGAGGAAATGCATAACAAATGTCAGTGAAGCTGTGCCAGCCTTGCAGTTGTAGAAATTATCAGAAAAATGTGGAGAGGATATAATAATATGACAAGTGGATAAGAAAAAAAACTATTATAATCAAGATTTGTGTTGTTGACTTAATTGCTGTATTTGTATATAATTGAATTTTGTGCACAGGCTTCTACTGAAACTGAATCACTCTCAGATGGCACTTCCAGTTAATAAAAATGAAAAATGTATTTAGCTTTATTAACTGGGATGTTTCATCTAGGCATAATGAATTTTCAGTAAAAGTTTGCATAACAAGGCTCCAAGAAGAAGATGCAATAGTTATACCAGATATCCCCAGAGGTAAACATAATTATACAACTAGCAAGCGATGTAATTTCTACCTTGGCAGAAGTTGAGCTAAAAAAAGATTAAATCGCTTCAAATGTGTTAGATGTAGAGATTAAAATATCAGCTAATACAGAATTTTACACAGAATTTAAGGAAGGACTGTGGACTGAGTAACAGAGAAAAGAAATGTAGGTAATAAGAGAGCAGATACGTTAAAGATGTAAAGAGAAGGGAAAAAAATCACACAATATACTATAGTAAGAACATGCCCCTCAACTGTCCAGATTTATGTCTCACGTTTTGATGTGTACCTCATAAAATTTGTCATTTTCTGCCAACTCACTGATGAATGAAGTCAGCAAATAATGACAGACATTTGAATTACAGAATTTAGATCTTTCAGAAAATGCATGCGAACACAAAGCCTATTATTCCAGAAACGTTCTAAATTCAATCACAGAATTAATACTCAGATATTTGACTGGGATAAGCCTGAAAGAAACAATCTCAGCTGTAACATATTGATACACCGAGTTACTTCTAACTGTGACTGATGGTCTGTAAGAATGTCTAGCTGCAAATATGGCAACTTTGTTGGAGCATTGTTCTGTTGTAGTTAAGACTGTGGGCTCAATATTATTTTATTTTAGTTTGTTTACTGGAGTAGTACACTGTTCACTACAGACCATTTGCAGGCACAGCCTGGGTGAAGAGATCCACAAAAAATGAAAATAGAATAAATTTACAAACACAGAGTAAACACAGAAGGTAGATAAACCTATAGACAATTGATACAACATATAAATAATATTAGCATAGTAGAACATCAAAATGTGAAAGGTATTGTGTACATAAAGGACAATTAGAAGTTCACTGGATCTTGCAGTGGTAACTGACATGATATCTCATGATTATTTTGGCACAATACAACATGTCTAATTTTTGATTTGCCTTTTAGGATGACTGCTTTGTAATGACAGCTTATTCTATTACTCTGAACTTATATCATCCATAAGAGTTTGATTAAGGGTTACCTGACCCTTTGGTAATATTTGAAGATGAGAGAACTAAAGCATCGTTTATTGCTTTGGGCTGAATAATATGGACTTGGTCTTTGATGCATCATAGAGATGTCAGCAGTATTCTTGACAGTTGTAATGCATGCTAAAGCTAAATTTGTTGTGATTTCTCTCAGCATGTGGGGTAACATAAAATACTGCTAAGTTGTCTGCATATTAGATGATTTTGGAACTACTACAGTGCCTGGCATATAATTGTGAAAGAAATTAAATGATGAAGGACTCAAAACAGAGTACTAGGGGAACACCAAAAAGCACATGCTGGGATGTGATGTCCACATTATCTAATTTTGCCTCTGTGTCTTGCTGTGAAGGTAAATTCAAATCCACTGAAATGTTCTACTTCAGATATCATACCATGACAACTGACATAGGAGCAGGGAGTGATATACAGTGGCAAATAGTTCTGATGGATCTAAAAGTAATACATATGCATACAGGCTTGGGTTTACATTATCTCAGAGGGAGTGGAGAAAGGTAGAAGGGCAGTTTCAGTGCTATGTCCAAGACAAAATTTGTGCTGAGAACTGTACAAATGTATTGAGAACTGGAAACAATTCTTTGATCAGTAAGATATGTCAAGTGCATGTTTATACTTTTTCTGTATTTTGGGAATGAGAATAGCATGTCAGTGGAGACATAATTGTAATTGCAGGCTGACCTTCTTTTAGACTGGCATTGTCTAGGAAATTTTTCCATAATGAAGACAGAGATGTAGTGTTATATGAATAAAATGTCAGTGAATAAGGCAAAAAAGACTTTTAGTAATAGTTGTACTATGAAATGAATTATACAGGGTGATTTTTGGAAAACCAACTGCTTCTTTTCATCATATAGTAACATTATGGATCACATCGGAAGAACCTTCTTAATGGTCAAACAATGCAATGACCAGTATACAATGAATGCACAAGTAGTGGAAAAAATGTTTATCAATCATAGGGCTTAATGCAAAGATATTCTAATGAATCAATGTACAGTAAACCAGCATGCAATAACAGAGTATGTGGCATTTCACTGACAAAACTCTACCTGGCACCAAAGTCTCCAGTGAGAATTAATCAAAACCTCACATTCTAAAACTGTTTCTAAGTTCCAGTGGATTTCAAGCATTTTTTCATGGAAGAAGCAATCATTTCTGCATTTCCCTGACTACCACAACTTAAAGATGCAAATAATAAGACAAAGACTATACAACTACAGTGATAAGAAAATGTTTTAATTTCAAGCAAACCCCCTTCCCACACGATTGGGCAATCTCAGGTTTTGTAAGTTTAAGTTGTAGGCACTTAAAAACAAATATATGTGACAGCATGAGTTTCTGACAAATTCTTGTCAATAATATCCAACTTAAAAAAAAACAGAAACAGTTGATGAGATGACAGGCTCCTACAATATACAAATAACAAAGCCAATGGTATTACTGAGAGACCACTGCACTCAGATGAGTAGTTTAATAATCAAATGGTGAAACAAGTGAAAAGCATGATCATTTGGGAAAGAAAAGATGGTTTAAAAGCAAAATGAAGCAATTTTCACAAATTATGGTATGCGGCTTTGAATAAACTGTATTTTAGGTGAATTCTGGTTGTTCAAACAAACATAAAGGGGCAGTTGGTGTTTCAAAGCAAAGACATACAAGGAGATTCAGAAACACCATGTGGTCAATTATGGCCAAGTCAACACTGTTTTCCATGTATGTATGATGAGTCCCAAGGCTCATAAAGAATGCATGCGGCCAGGCTAGTTTGTGTGATGAATAACTTCTCATTACAGCTGCAGGGGCCCACAGAAAGGTTGTGTTAGATAAGCCTGCAGCCAGAATAAAGTACAGGCACCCCTTCTGCATACTGATCATGCATAACGGTCAAATGTAGTAGTCATGCAACTACCGCACACAGATGAGTACTAATGTGCTGAGCTATTGTTATGACACAATGCAAAAGATATGCAGAAAAATGTGGAAAGGGCAAATGTAAGGCTGTTTGTTTTTTTGTTTCAACAAACAGTTTTGCATCCTGGTTTCTCTACTTGCCTCTTTAGGGTTCTACAGCTCCAGTCCACTTCTTCCTGAAGCTCGCTGATTGTTTTAGATTTAAGAAAGGAAAGAGCATCTTCAAAGGAGTTATAAATAATTGAACCATTTGAAAGAAAGATTCTTAATTCTGCTGGAAATAAAATGTGACATTTAATGTCATATTTTCTCAGGGTCTTTACCAGCAGGAAAAATGCTTTGCTTTTCCCCATTACTTTCTGTGAATAGTTAGTTAACAAGTCTGATGACAAATTTACCAATCTTCAGAGGGTGGATTTGCCCTAGCATTTCTTATAATAGACTCATGACAACTGGCCCATGCAAATCTTTAATATTTTATACTGAAATACATCAGCAAGATTAATGTGTAAAACACTAATTATATGGACATGTCATGAGTTTATTATTTTCCGTAAAGTTGTTAGATTTATCATTCTTATAACAAGTTCTTTGTCCAGCTGTGAGATTAATTTGTCACTTATATACCTGGGATGAATTCTATCCTTAAATGGAGGTTACGTAAGAGATCTATGAGCTCTCTGTATACTACATGACAAGCCTTCTTGAAGGTTTAATAGTTTTGGAATTCAGCTGTTGAAGAAATATTGTTTTCCTTCCATTTTCTCTGGCACACCAAACATTCTTATATTCTTTTTTTTCTTTCCAGATTTTCTAGATCATCCACCCTATGCAGAAGCCAGTTATTTAAGCTTCTTTCCATGTTGTCTTAGTGACTATGTTTTTGTTATATCATAGTTTTTAGACATTCAAACTGTTGCCACTCTCTTGTAACTAGCCTACCCTTTTATCCATATTGTCTATTTTTAAGGATAATTTCTGTATGGATGACAATATTTTCTGGAAATGTTTCTTTGTAGAGATGGTCTCTTGCCCATTAGTTTTGGAAACCAACATCCTTTAAGTGATCTGTTGACATATTCTGACAGGAATATTTTTAATTATTAATATTGACTAATATTACTTGATCCTGAGACAAAATATCAGTTTCTTTTTCACTTGTAGCGCTAAATGTAACAGAGAAAATGGAAGGAAAACAATATTTCTTCAACAGCTGAATTCCAAAACTATTAAACCTTCAAGAAGGCTTGTCATGTAGTATACAGAGAGCTCATAGATCTCTTACAAAACTATCCTAACATTATGCAGCAACCAAAAATCTGCTATGTTCAAGCCACCATCTTGGACAGACACTCAACAAGCCCATTTTTCTTGCTTCTGACTGGTCTTTATTGCCAACCTCAACTTGCTTGTAGCAGACAGCCAAGGAGACCACCCATTCATCTCCCTGAATGGACAAGCTGACATTAGCTGCTCATTTCCCACCCCCACCCTGGAAATTCTCCCAACACACATGCCTGTATTCAGACACAGATCATCTGGGTCATAGTCAGGGCTTTATCTCTCTGTGGCATGGAGCTGGGTAAAAACTTATGGAGATACCGACCAGTCTTGGCTTTCTCTCATACCACACCTGTTTAGGTGTGCATGTGTGTGTGTGTGCATGTGTGTGCATGTGTGCGTGTGTGTGTGTGTGTGTGTGTGTGTGTGTGTGTGTGTGTGTGTGTGTGTGTGTGTGTGTGTCTGTCTGCCTGGGCAGTTGCAGTAGTGCGTTTGTTATAGATAGGTGGAATAATAGATGTGTGTATGGGTGAATTGGTGAGTGCATGCTTGAGTGCAATCCAACTAGCTGAGGGGGTTTGCTTTATGTGCAGTGAGTGTGTAATGTGTGTGTGTGTGTGTGTGTGTGTGTGTGTGTGTGTGTGTGTGTGTGTGTGTGTGTGTGTGTGTGTGTGTGTGTGTATGTCTTTGTTTGCATGTATACTTCTCAACTCACTTACACTAGTGGGCATTGGTTATAATGGGGGGACACTAGACACTAGGAGAAGCTTTTATATATTACTTTAATTCAGTTTGTTTTAAAAGTATATAGAGCAACAGATTTTGCATCAAGAAGCTACAGATGAAGAATTACATGTATGAAACACTATTGTCTGGCATTATCAACTGACTACATTTGTCTGTGGCAGGATCATGGTGAATATAATAGACAAAACATTGGACATTCTGTTACATCAGAGGCAGTTGAAAGGTGAAAGGATGTGTCCCTGTCCCTGTCCATGTGTGTGTGCATCTGTGTGTGTGTGTGTGTGTGTGTGTGTGTGTGTGTGTGTGTGTGTGTGTGTGTGTGTGTGTGTGCGTGCGCGCACATGCATATGCGTGTGATAGAAGGTGTGAATGTGCGCAGGGTAGTGAATGAGGTGGATGCCCGTGCAAACATGATGCATTGGGCCACCACTTGTGATTACCACAGCAAAATGCTTCTTAGTACTTGTGACAATCACCGAGTAATTCAGAGATATGCAAATTAGTTGATAATGAGATCTTTCCTCACTGTGGCTAATGTGTTTCTGAATCATTGATTTTCGTCATCACATTCGAGGCCCTTTTGCCACAGCCTTACTGATGTGGCTGTGCTCTTTATGAATTCCAAAACTGCAGACATTACTGAAAGATAATGTCAAAAACCATAGTGTCAAATGGCACAAAGGTATAATAGAAAGGAATTACTTACTGGATGCATGGGGAAAAGTATTAAGAAACTGGATGATTTTATACAGAGGTTAATGTTAAGGAAGGTGCCAGTTAAAAGCAAAATGAAGTATAAGCAATTACAAGAATGGCTATTTTCAATGCAAGAGTGAAAAGAAGAGGAGACAAAGCTTCATGTGTTTTTAAAATGCAAAAGATTAGAATGTTACGAGACATTAACAAATAAAGAGTTTTTGGCTGAGTAAATAAATAAAGTAGATATGGACATGATATCATGTTGTTACTATGGTAACATTAAAAGAAGAAAATTAAGTGGACAGTTTTTAAAGCTGTATTTGGTTTATTTGGAAAGGGAAACATGGAGTGATTTTTGATGAACAATGATGGAATAATCGAGAATGTTAGGCAAAATTATTTTTTACTTATGGAATGAAGAATGAGAGAGTCAGGGAATATTTATGATGGATGAGAGAAATGTAGTGAAAAAGGAAAATAACTTATGTAAATATGTATGAAATATAAATGTGCATACAAAAAATAATGTGAAATTAAATATATATATATATATATATATATATATATATATATATATATATATATATATATGTGTGCGTGTATGTATATATAAGTTAATATATACATATTGGTTGAAGTTATTGCAAATAAAAGAGGAATAGAAAATACCATTTTAAAGTAATCTCTTCTTTTCAGCAAGTATTGTTAAATCATTTACATACATCAGAACTACCACCAACTCTTGCAGACACAAACTTGGTTTAGCAACCCATCTGAAGGAAGGCACCTCAGGAATGTGACAACTCTTTTATTGCCCTGCAGTTTCAGTAATAAGAAATTAATATAATTATATGGTGAAGAAATAGAACCTGCAATCCTCAAATCTTCCATTAACAAATGTAAGTGCACCACCTGATAATCTGTACAGACCGAGGCTACACTGAGCCTGAAGATATAGCAAACATACTGTCCAATAAATTTAGCTATAATTTTATGCCTTTTTCCCCACTGACTGTACCTGAAAATATACCTGAAACTAGCTCGCTTCGATCTATCACACAAGACCAAGTCCTAAAAGTACTATCAAAAGCTAAAAAATGCTGCATCAGTGGGTTCTGAAAATATCTCTGGATGCATCTTAAATAGAACAGAGAATGATTTATCTACATCCCTAACAACACTGTTCAATCTCAGCCTCCATACAGGTTTTGTACCAAGTGAATGGAGAACAGTTATAGCCATTCCCCTGTATAAGGGAGAACCTTCCACAGACCCAGGCAATTACAGACCAATAACTCTTACCAGTCTCATATCCAAAGCCATGGAAAGACTTACCATAGAATTAATAGAAACCTCCAAACACTGGACTTGTCTCAGTTTGGATTCGTTAAGGGCAGGTCATGCTTACTTAAACTGGTGGAGTTTTTTTTAAAAGGTCACTAAAGCAATGGATGAAGCCAAAAATAAACCCCATGTCACCTGTTGGATTGCTAACTAGCTCATAGATAGGACACAGACAATCAAAATAGGGGAAGTTAGCTCCACAAAGAGACCTGTCATCAGCTGAGTCTATCAGGGCTCTGTGCTGGAACCTCTCCTGTTTGGCATCTACTTTTCTGAAGTAAAAGCCAATGCCAAAGGGCTCTGGCTGACTGTTTGCAGATGACTGCGAGGTAGGAGTAGTCATTGAATTCCCAAATAACTTACCATCCTGCAGGAAGATTTGTCCCAAATAAATAACTGGTGCCAAAATCATGAACTGAAACTAAATGCCAAAAAAAATGCATTATTGTAGCCTTTGGAAATTCATCTACCTCAAGGAACTACCACACTGAGAATCACCCGTAAGAGCTGACCCAGTTGTTCAGGATTTGGGGAACTTATGTGGACAGTGACCTAACTTTTGACCAACATGTGTCTATTGTTGCAAAAATGTTTTACATTGCACAGCCTATAAACAAAGCAATTGTGTCTAGATCTAGGGATATCATTGTCCCCCTTTACTCAGGCCTCATTATGCCAGTCATTGAATAGAATACCTCCTTTGGCATGTATCTGTCCAGACACATGTGACAACTGGAATGCCCACAGAGATACCTTACTAAAAGATACAAGGCCTAAACAACAAGTGCTACTTGGACTGACTCAAACCCCTGTCACTATACTCAGTATCCTACAGACTGCTAAGATATGATCTGTATCTGGCATACAATGTATCCTCTGACCCACTACTGACAGATTTACTGCAAAATAGCAAATCAAACAGCATCAGAAATGTTCTGTAGATCTAAACCTCTTCTGCAACATCAACAAAATTGTTTGGAGGGACAGATATGTCTCGCAGAGGATACTGCTGCTGTGGAACAGACTCCTCATCCACATAAAACAAAGTTCATCCCACTCCGTATTCTAGTGCAAGTTAGATCTATGTATGGGCAATACAAGATTTACCCCAGGACTGCCCCCTGTACTACTAATAGATAGAGGCAGCTCCTAAATGCTTTATTCCATGCATGGGCCCCTCAAATTATCTGTGGTATGATCCCAGATATTCTCATTAGTTGCAATATATATAATTAATATTATAATTGTCAGCCATGGGATGGGTAAGACCAATTTATAACTAAATAGAACAGGTTATTTTGAGCACAAAAAGGGAAATTGGCTGGGCTTAAAATGGTCCTTCAAGGGATGCTAGTCTAGTGCTTACCTATGAACCTATGAACCTATGACTGTGAGGAACAGGGAAGTAGATGAGCAAGTCTTGCTGAATGGGTGCAGGTGACAGAAACCGTGTGATATGGTATTGGTTTATTAACAGCTAAAATATAAAGAAGGTAACAGCAATGGTGATGGAAATGAATAAGAACAGATAATTCTACTGTTACTCCATTTTGAAGTCTTTCTCCTCCTACTTCTTGCATCCACGCCAAACCTGAATTCATGGTTTGTTATATCAGGAGCATCTGGCGTTAACCACTGTCAACACACTTGTCATTCTTAGATGTACCACTATGCATCTGTTATTGACATGGTTATTATGTTTTTTATTGCCTTTTCATTTTTATTTAAAACCTGAGTTTTCTCCAGCAAACTGCTCTTATGTTAATTTGTCTTCAGTTGTAGTGTCTTCACCCCATCACAACTTCAAGCTAAGGACTTTGAATGTGATGCTCACATTTAGGCAATTTGCAGTTCACAATGATTCTCTGGTTTCCTTCCACATTCCAAAGGGTTCCTATTAGAACCACGAACGCTTGAAATTTCGAATGGCATATGGTCGACACCATATAATCGAAATTTCAAGTGTTCGAAGGTTAAATGTAATGGTGCCGGTCGGTGCAGAATGGGAGAATTTCCCTTTTCTGGACTGAAGTGCAATCTCGGAGTTGGTATATTTAAGTAGGGGGGGTGTGGGTGGGTGCAGGGAGGCTTGCCCCCCTGCCTGCACCATTAAGGTAAGTTTTTTTTTGTTTTATTATATACTCAGACTTTTAAACTTTGATCATATGTTGTCGAACATATGGGATTCGAAGTTTAGAAAGTTTGAATATATAATATAGATCCATTCCAAAGACATGCAGTAGGTGGATTGGGCACGCTAAATTGGCTGTAGGTGCAAGTGAATGGTACAGATAAACTACCATGGCAGGGCTAGCCACCTGGTGGTGTAAACCTTGGCTTGAGATGATTGCCACTGTTGAAGTGGCACCCCAACCCCATGTGCAAAATGGGTAAAAGGGGTTGCGGATGGATGGATAAATGACTCTGCATTGATTGCTGTGCTGAACTGTTATGTCTGCTAGACTTTTTAAACTGCCTTGCAGGAAATTAAACCATACTTCTGCTCAGTTAAGAATATTTCATTAACAGTTTGCATGTTCTAGTTATTCTGTTTAACATAGTAGCTTTGTAAATGTATGGTACTATTAAACCTGAACTTCTTCCATGTAAAATTCCAACACCGGTTCTTTAAATGGGAGAGGGAAAATAATTATTTTTTATTCTAACGTTTTGTTTACTCATGGTTAAGACTAATTAATTTGATGGGCACTAGGGCAAAACCCCTATACTGAGGTCTGTGAGAGAAGACCCCAAGAAAATGTCTGTCAAAAAGTTAGACATCACCTGCTTTGCTTTTCTCTGACTTTTAAGCTTCTTGGTTCAGAGTTTTGGTACATCATGCTCATATTTCTATTTTTATAGCTGTTAAATATCATTCTAAATATTTAGTTTTCCTTAAATATGCTGTTACAGAATTAATTTTATCTTAGCCAAGCACCAACCTGTCTAAGGTATATACTGTTTGCATAATTTTCACTTTCTCTTGGACCTGATTGATTCTCTATGTGGGATATGTGATACATTTTATTGTTCATTTGATTTCTGTTGCATGTCCTGCTAATAGGTTATATTCTATGATGGCTACTTATAAATTTCTTGACAATATAAGATATACAGCATGAGGATCACAGCTGCAGGATTCATTGTATGAATAAGATGTCTATCAGAGAAGGATGCCAGAATTTTCAACAATCAGATATCCTCTATTGCGCAAGACTGTTGGAGTGCAGTCTGAGCTATAAGGGGAAGGATGGTAACTATGTGTCTACTTCAATTATTTTGTTGTTGCCTAAAGTGTAATCACTCCATGAACTATACAATAAAGTCATTTCAGTTAGCTCTTATTTTTCTCAGCAGCCTTGGCATTTTTTTCCTGTGTAATTTCTCTATCAGATTATAAGCATTTTTAGGCCGCATGTTTTAGAATAAACTATGTCCTCCAAGAAAGTCACAACAGGGCTCTTTTACTTAATCCTTTGAATATTGTGATTTATCCACAAAAGTAGTGGCCATATGTGCTACTAGGCTGCTGGACCACAGTCCCTCCATCTATTGTTTTTCTTACTGTATTCTGTTTCCAGTTATCATTGAAATTTAACAAATAGTTGAAATATAAGTCTAGCTGCTTCTGTTAGTGGCTAATCATAGAAACTTGTGCGTGCATGATGCTGTGAATGGCGATTAAAAAGTATCTGGAGAATGATAACTGCTAAGTCTTTTGAAACAGCCGCACAAATATGAGCCTCCCTTCATCCCCATTCATGTTGTTATGTCTGCTTTTACCTCCTTCCATAATTGTATACATTGCAATACTATTCTTATGAGACCTATCATTAGAAGCTACCCCAGAACCACTTGCTGTTGTGATCTTGCATGGGCTGCCCTATTATTGAAAAGAAAACAGATGAAGGATAAACTGGCAGCTTGCATTTTGCCACTTGTGATTATGAAGGTAAATGAACCCTTTGCAATTTTGCAGATATATGCTTATTAAAGAAAAAAGGACCATGTTTATTTATTTGTCTTTGTTGACTGGGAAATGTCTGGCTGGGTAAAATCCATTTTCAGTGGAGGCTTGGGGAGAAAGGTTCCACATTTAAGTTACACTTGATGCACATTTGTAATTACAGGGTAAAATCATCTATACATGAGCTTATTTACAGGATTTTAAACATTTCTTACATGAACATATTTTAACACAAAAAAATAAGAGAAATTAATATAAATTTGCTAATTATTGAATAGAAAAATAAAATCAATAGTAGTTAATGTATTTATAGCATGATGGCTGCATGCTATATATTGTGTACACAAGTGCAGAGAGATTCAATAAAGTCTACATGGTCAGTTTTCTCTGTGTACACATTGCGCTGTGGAAAGTTTTAGATTCAATAAGTGTATTGTAGAGGAGCACCCCCTCACATGCAAATCAGGTAAACAGCGAGGTATACTAATTACAACATAAGCAGCTGAACTGCATGCTAGTCAACCAATCCAAAATGGCGGAGCTTTTCAATAAGCTATAAAGCATTTGTGCACTCCATGCTGGTTTGTCCTGTGTATTCCAAAAGGTTTGGAATACAGCCATGGAAAGGAGTCTACATGGACAGAACCATGTCAACTGCTGCATTTGCAAGGCAAGTCTTGAACCTGGAGTGTATTGTGTTATAATAGGAATGAGTGGCATATCCTTGTATCACACTAACAGAGCAACATATCCTTGTTCATGAAATAACTGTAACTCACATTTGCCCCCCCCAACAAAAGAGCAGTCTATCCTTGTTTGTGCCATAACAGTGACACACCTATGACCCCCACAAAAAAAGAACAAGAAAAATAACACAATTTGCTAACAAGCCCTCTTTGAAATGCTCAAAGTTCTATCAAAGGAGCTGTCCCTGAAAACATTTGTACATATTTATCACAGAGCATTCCATTTTCATGTACTGGCAGTTAAGCATACTTCTGAAATGGCCTGGCAAACATGCTAATGCCATCAGTACACTTCTAACTAATGCATGCAGATAAAAGTGTAAAAGCTTATGCTTCAGATATTTTTTAATACATTCCAACATATGCAGTATGTAGCCGACCAAATGGAAGCATAGCATACCTTCTGAAGTGCAATACTTCTCTGTATAGATATATCCTGAAGAAATAGCATTATGTACAGTCTTTCCAACATAAATAAGTGTTCCCAGATTCAGTTTGCCTAGCTGGGTCCAGAACTAATGATCAAGCAGCCATTTCACCGAATGTGAAACCGCTGGGCAAACTTACACGAAAGTGCTTTTCACCGAAGAAGCACTTTTGCGTAAGTATGCCTGTTGTGGAGATCGCACTACAGTGGGGATAAGGGAAAAGTCCATTTTCCACACTGTAGTGCGACCTCGGACTGAGAATATAAAAGTAGGGGATGTGTGGGGGGTGCAGGGGGGCTTGCCCCCCTGCAAAAACATAAATGTAATGTTTATTTATTTATTTTTTTAACACACTTTAACGAAAGTGCTTTTTCGGTGAAAGTGCTTTCATTAAAGTGTGATCGGTGATAGTGGATTCGGACTGTTGAATTTTTGTTCAACAGTCCTAGATCCACCTAGTTACATGGTTGCCTTTCTATGTTGTAGATTTAGGACTGTTAGCATGGTGAAGATGCAAATGAGGTGTGAACTCATTAGAATTGTTGAATCCCAAAACAATTGGATCTGTGTAGGGATGTAAACATAGTGCAGCCACTCCTTCAGTGTTTGATTTTAATGTATTGCGACTGTGACCAATTAATTGTTGACAGAAGGAAAGCACAACAGCACTGCAGGCTACCATACTTCCAGTGGGTGTATCAGATCACATCTATGAAGTGTTATATGTAAGGCTGGAAATGTAAGTAAGCAGCACACAAGTCACATATTGTGTTCCTTCACATCCAACCTGCCCTTCATTTTTTGGCAGCTGCATATCTTATTTCCACTTAGCCTCACACTTTTAAAGGCCAATGATGTAGAATGGTTTACACACTGCATGTCTCAGATTACTGCTCAGATGCATGAAGAATTGCCAACAAACACAGAAATCTGAGACAGAGCTCTATATTTGCAAGTAATAATCATGACAGGTTGTGTGACACTAGGTGCACTACATTCAAAACTACTAGATGTACAAATAGTACTTGTATGGTTTGATATCACTGTAGATGCTGTTGCAGTTGGTTGTGTGCATATTGAGTTAACTTCCTTGTTGCAGAGCTGTTTGTGTAGCAAAGTGGGATAAAGCACCCATCCTGTGTTCTAAAGGTTCATTGGAGTGAGAGGCCTATGTAGTAATATCTCATGTACTAACATTTTCTAGTGTGTATGTCATAGATTGCTTTTCCTCATTTCAACTACCTCTCTCTTTTCTTTCTTTCTTTTTTTTCCGGTGTTCACATGATGTGTCACATAGTGGAAACAGAGGAAACGGAAAAAAATGAATGTCAGGTTTGGTTGTGCTTATCTGCCTTGAGTGAAGCACAGCAGTGTGAAAACTAGACAACTGTCCCACCCAGGAAGCAGACAGGACCCAGACAGCCAGATGCATTCAATTAATACTGTTGGGCATCATGAAAAAATAGTAAGCAGTGTTGGGCTGCGGTTAATGTTGAGACTTTAAGAATGAGTAATAAAATAGGGAATGTCATATGTCATGTAACTAGTCTTTTGGCAGCAGGTGTTAAGTTTAGGCCTGGAGTACAAATGGTTCCGGGTTTTAGGAGAGGGTGTGCAACCTTTGTCTTACTGTTGTGACATTATGGTTTATAGCAATGAACTGCAACACAGATAAGTGTTTTCTCAACCTTCTTCTGGCAACAGGAGTAAGAGTAGGACTGCCAGATCCTGGGTTCAAATACAGCATATTCTATACACTTTTACTACTGTTTGACTTCCTCTAATAGTCACTCTCAATTTTAACAATTGACATAGTGTAGCTGATATTAATGATATGCATAAGGGCTGAGGCACTAGTATTATGTCAGTTATGTATTCATACATCTATGCATTATCACATTTATTCTCAAATGTATGACTGTGGGTATATTGTGTACAATATTAATGTAAGTACATTTCTGCTATCTGGAGTGCAATGGCCTTCGCATTTATCTAACACACATACCAATGACCTGTACATCCAATAACCTTGAATTTGCTTTGCTTGCAAAGCACCTCTCTAAGCTTAAACACAGTGTTGTGAGACTTGGGAACACATGTTGATAACAATCTACACTTTCATCACTATATGTCCATAGTGGTGACACACACATTCTGCATTGTACACATCACACATATTAACATCACATCCAAAATCAGGGTGGTCATACCTCTGCCATACTTTACCCTTATCAGACCATGAATTTAGTACAGTGCTCTCTTCTGTTTCTACCTCACAAGACACCTGCATCAATTGGAGAAAACACATGGTTGTGCTTGGGAGACTCCAGGGCCTCCAAACATGGCATACATGGAAAGAATGAAAGACCTGTCAGTGTACTTAGTAACATGCAGGCTGTTGAGAGGTGACCTATGCATGGACTACAGAGTAGTCTCAGACCCTGCCCTACTGGAAATGCTACACATCTGCAAATCAAATGGGAGAAGAATAATTTGGCCCAGGGTTCTCAACCTAGCCTGTGACATAAACAGAACATGCTGAGGAGACAGATAAATCCCCCAATGACTCATATTTCTCTGCATGTGAATCAGTGCTCCTCAATGACCCTGTTCAAGTGTAACCTTGACTACTGGTTGGGTGATTGCAAAGTCACCTCTGGGGCGGCACCTATGTCCTTCAATGACAGGGACGGTTGGTGCTGCTCACAAAATTGCTCTGCTAACAATGACCATCCAACTATGCACAATAAGGGTACTTATCTTTTTACACAGCTAGATTTCTAAAAACTATAGGGTCATTAGGCTATTAGCTTCCTATGTACATATGAAGCTATGAGCCTATGCAGGTCTCCCAACATTTTGTCTCCCATATGGCCTTATGATGTCATCTACTATAAGTTCACCTAGAGTCTTGAAAAAGTCAGACATATGCTGTGGCTCCTATATAATATACTGTATTCTGTAGTCTGTGTACCTTACAAATGCAGGGGTTCTGTTCTCACTGCAGATGAGTATGTATGTTTAGCCGGAAGAGCAGAAGTGTGTATCCTGCAGTTACCACTCCAATCCCATGAATTGACAGTATTTTGTTACTTCCACATGCCTACAAATCCACTTCATGCAGGTCTACCAACTTCTTCTCTCCAACATGCACTGCTGATGTTATCCAGTATAAGTTAACCTGAAACCATGTAAGTTAGACTTGTGCTGTGCCACATGCATAAAATACTGTGTTCTGTAGTCTGTGTACTAAGGTAGGAAATCTATTCTCACTGCATTCAACTGTCTGTGTGTGAGCTGTTGTTTGAAATTACAGAGAGCATTTTACACCAGCATGTGGGACACTGTTATATTGTCCTCAACAGACACTGCTGATGTCATCAGCTATAAAGTGTTGCCTGAGACACTCCAACTCAGACTTGATCTCTGGTGCTTGTATGAAGTACTGTATTCTGTAGTCTATATACTTTGATATGTAGGGGTTCTATTCTCACTGCAGTCAACTATGTGTGTGTTTTTCACTTGCTTGAGATTAGAAAAAGCATTTTACAACAGCATATGGGATACTGTTCTATCCTCCTCAACAGGCACTGCTGATGTCTTCACCTATTAAGTGTTGTCTGAAGCAGTCCAAGTCAGACTTGTGCCATGGTGCTTGCATAAAGTATTGTGTTTTGTAGTCTCTCTCTCTCTCTCTCTATATATATATATATATATATATATATATATATATATATATATATATATATATATATATATATGGATTCACTTCATAACATTGAAATATCAAAATACTGAAACTCAAAACACTGAAACCAAAATACTGAAACTTCAAAATCTTGAAAACTCAAAATACTGAAACTCAAAATACTGAAAACACATATTATGCATAAACTCAGCTTAAACAACATAAATCATAACAATTTCTACCAAATATATGCAGGCAAGCCCCCTGCACACCCCTGATAATTAAATATATCAACTCCAAGATTGCACATAGTGTAGTTAAGTGCAATCTTGGAGTAGATATATATAATTAGCAGGGGGTGCAGGGGGGCTTGCCTCCCTGCATATATTTGGTAGAAATTGCTATGATTTCTGTTGTTTAAGCTGAGTTTACGCATAATATGTGTTTTCAGTATTTTGAGTTTCTGTATTTTGAGTATTCAGTATTTTGAGCTTTCAATATTTTGGTCTTCAGTATTATGAAGTTTTTTCATTTTCAGTATTTTGAAGTTTCAGTGTTATGAAGTGAATCCATATATATATATATATATACATACATATATATATATATATATATATATATATATATATATATATATACATATATATATATATATATATATGTGTGTGTGTTTGCGTCACAGTAGATAGAGCATTTTACAATAGCATGTGGGACATTGCTTTTACCATCTTCCTCTCAACAGACACTGCTGATTTGCAAAAGTGCAGTATACACATCAGGGCAGGGTCAGAGATGTCCTGTACTCTAGGCACAAGTCACATCATCCTTTCCAATACAGATTTCAGGAACAGGGCTTTCAGTATATCCATGTACATCATGGAATGGTTTGTAGGACTTGCATTTTTTTGGTGTGAATCCCCTGTTGTCTGTACAGATGCTACAGGTGTCTGGTGAGGTACATGCAAAAGGAAGCATTATATTATATTCACGTTCAGATGAGATTTGAGTACACTGCTGTTATATCCTCCTCAGATCTGGATAAAATGGCCTGACTTCTGAAGGGCATAATGTAGCCTTTCCTTACCACTGTGGACACTTGGCAAAAGTTCAGATTGCTATCTATGTGCATTCCTAAATCTTGCACCACTGGTTTCAGCATAGGGGGTGTGTTGTCAATTGTGTATTTACCAGGAAATTCCACTTTGCATTAAGCAAAATCCTGACACATTCTATATTTATTAGTAGACTGTGTGACTTTGTCACCAATCATTTGTGTGTGTGTCGGCCACTCTTGTACTATGGTCACATCATTGGTAGACTCAATGATTGCAACCAATATGCATGAATCAGCAAACTTGGCAAGCTACAGGTCATATTTTGTAGCCTGGACTGTTGAGAAATAGATTCCAAACAATATAGGACAAAGCACAGATCCTTGGGGTACACCATTCATGACAGCTGCAATGGTAGAGGTTGATTCACCAACTTTCACAGCATGTAGTCTTTCGCTGAGGACATTGGTTAACCATCTAGTGACATAAGTGTTAATCTCCAGTTGGTAGAGTTTGTCAATGATGCTTTAGAAGGGGGATTGTGTCCAAATCCTAGGATAGATCAATATAGGCAGTATACACTGTGCTACCTTCATGCAGGCCTATCACACAGAAACAGTGGGCTGTGACAACATCACAGATTGCTTATTGCATGACTCAGAACATACGCCTACCTGACACTGTGTGATACATACATCAATACACCCCCCAGATGGACTATGTTCCCATAGAAGGGTGTACATCAACATGCATCCATCTGAGTGGGTTGGGGACAGCACCTGATGCATGCATGTATGGACAAATCCTGACTGTCCTGATCTGTGAGGTAGACCAACATGTCATCATGGATCTTCTCTAAATGGGCGCTAGTAATATCCCGTCTGTGTGCAACAGACATGTATGAGCTTTTAATTTTACATCTATGTCTGTTACATAGGTTCATAGGTTCATAGGTTCATAGGTTCTCTCAGATGTCCTCAAAGAACATCATGCTGTGGAACTTGAAAAGACCAAGGGAGTTGACAGGAGTCCACACTGAGGTATTTATTCTATAATGACAGATGTGGCCATCAGCACCTATATCCCCAAGTGGATAGAACAGTGCATCACATACGTGGCATCTAAACATGTAGAGATGTGTGAAGTGACCTATATCTTGTGTCCAGTGATCAAGTGTGCACATCAGGGCTGTCTGCTAGGCCCTTTCCTGTTCATTATTGAAATCACAGATGTCAAGAATGACATACAAATTCTGTATTCCAGCAACTATCTGGAGGATTACAAATTGTGGACAATCATTGACTCCAACTGTGATATTGGTAAACTATAGACAGTGATCAACACACATCAAAGATTGCTGCCACAGCCATGACAACACATGAGATTAAAAAAAACACGTGGGAATTTGTTTCATTATGCAAAAAAAATGTACAAACCAAGGATCATGTAGACATCACACCCTATCAGCAGACCAATTGTTATGTGTCCTGTGTCCTGGGAATACATGATATGTAGAATGTACACCAGCATGTGTCCATGATGGTGAGTACTCCCTTGTATGTAACACAACTACTGAGTATGTGTAGGACATCCACATGACAGACCATAATACCTTCATAGTTCACAGCATTCACTACACCAATACTTGAGAACAATGTACCCTTCTAAATATCCCTCCGTACACATTTTCCAATGATGTGTACCTGAAGTGTGCCACTTTTGTCACTGTGAGCTGTCACAGATCTGTTTCTGCATACCTAGGTATTACTTTTGTTGCAAAAACATTACTGTCTGATGGCATGGAGCCCTCATCAATGTGTAATGCCACACATGTGTGATATCTGTTTTAGTGATGCACTCATGACATACATAGCTGTTTAACAACATTGATGACATGGTTTACATTCATGACAGTGTGGATTGTGCTGCATATATATATATATATATATATATATATATATATATATATATATATATATATATATATATATATATATATGCCATGCACACCAGTCAACTATAATGTCAAGTGTGTCTCCTCACACCTTCTGCATATGTTAGTGTCAGGAGAGTGTGCTTGATTACACTCATAGATTGTTGACATGTCTAATAGTTGTACAAGTGTTTTGGTGCAGAACCATCTATGTTCACTTAGAAACACATATGTGGTGTCAGAGACATGGGTATTACTGTCAGTATTCTGATATTGCCCATGATTGTGCATAATGGTTTTACTGCTTGCCATGGGCCTGTATATGTGTCCTATTTGTTGAAAACCTCTGCTGACAGGGGTTCCTATTATGTTATCAAAAGATAATGTAATTGAACGGCCAAAACATTGAAATGGCTGCATTTCGAAGTTTGAATTGTGGGATCGCAGTACAGTGAAGATTGTGATATTTGCTCTTTCCTCACTGTAGTGCAATCTTGGAGTTGGAATATATATTTGGGGGTGTGTGGGAGGCACAGCCCCCCACAATAAAAGTTTCGAAATGCGGCCGTTTCGATGTTTCGGCCATTCGATTACATTATATTTCGATAACATAATATGAACCCGCTGACAGTACAGGCATACACAGGCAAATCAGTCTGCACAGCTTCACAATATGCACCCAACCCCGATTGTATTTAACATCCATGATACGTGTCCTCTCCATTGTACATTCTGGATGCTTACATCACCCAGACATCCTCCATTGTTATGTCACTTTGTGTGCCAGTCACATCATATATATTTGTCACTGTGCAGTCCATACTGTGCCATGTGGAGATGTAATTAGTGTTCCTGCTGCAACTGTCTTCCTTTTACATTTCCTCATGTATGGTACATTATAAGGTTTCACGTCCTCCTTCCTGATGTTCATCCTTAAACTTCATCTGTGTGTTCCTATTGAATAATCACATATCCAATGACTGTTTCTTATAAATGGCAGTCCATGTACCTTACAGATCATTGATACAACTTGTACAGACTGCCTGGAATGAGATTCCACAATACGCAGTACTATATATACACTGTCCCGAACTGTGCCTGCAACATGTACTTTAATATATGAAAAACCCTGATGGTCCATGTGGCATTACGCTCAATCCTGCTAGCCTAGTATACTGGCATGTACACATACACTGTCCTGTCCTGTCCCCACAATGTACTACATTGTACCTGGTGGTCTGTGTGCCATTCCATGCAATCCTGCTAACCTAGTTTGCGATGCTGTGACTAAATTCATTATCCATGTTGCTTTACATGGTTTCCTGTCCACCACGAAACCTGCTTCTTTACATTTGAAGGTGAGCTGCACCATGAATATTCATTAAGCGCTGCTGCTCACCGAGCAAACAAATAAACTCATTGTAGGCTTAATTCAAAGCCTACATAGAGTTTATTGAATTTCAGGAAAAAAGTTTTCCTTGGATATGTTATGCGCATTTGGAGTTACCACAAAGAAACTGCAACTAAATGCTATAATAAGTAAACTGCCAAATGTTGCTGAAACATATGTATTTATTAAGTAAAAACCTGGATATATGGTTTGCCTTGCTTATCTCAGGCATCTGAAATCTTTAACAGTGTTAGAATTCAACCAGCACACCTTTTATCTATATGCAGTTTCTTAGTTAAACAACACTGAATCAGTTTTGTATAAATTCTTTAGTTGTCTATGTTGCAAATTTGAAGCAGTAACTAAAAACGTAGTTGGTACTGCTTTTATGTCTTTTTTACCTGAAAGATACTGTTTCAACATACTGTGTACCACATATACACAAATATTTTCTTAAACTAAATACAATTGCATCAGATGTGCATGCATTACATAAAAATGTTACATCACAGTACTATCACAGCCCTTTTTAATTTCATTACCAACATAAACTACAGCAGAAATACAGCTAACCTGACATCTATGGTTAACCAACAAACAGGCTGAATAAATAAACTAGAAAAATATAAATGTCTGATGAAATTTCATATAGTATAACGAACAAAAGTGCTTAAAGAATTTAACATGTTTCTAGTTTATTTATCCAGCCTGGTTTTTGGAGTACCACTGCCATCAAGGGTTTTGCTTTATTTTGTGTTGGATTTCCCTTGGCCCCAGGGTTTTTCTGACATCTATGGTTTCTAGACCTGTCAAAAGCAGTTTGCATAGTCTTCAATACTAGGTTGGTATGAAAACTTTCTGTATCATCACTTTAGTTGTTCGAAAAATACCTGTCCAATAAATCTCAGGCTGTAAAATGGCAAAATACTTTCTCCTTTTTTCTCCCTGTCTCAGTAGGAGTACAACAAGGATCCATCCTCAGACCCCTACTCTTTAACATATTCAGTAATGGCCTACACACAAGCAAGTAAGCATGTCAGCATGCTATAATATGCAGACAGCTAGACACTCCTGCTGAGCTAAAAGTCTTGATGAGTTCAAAGTCTAACCCAAGAATCTTCCATCTCCATCGATGCCTGGTTCTTCAAATCCCAACAGTATGTGAATCTCATAAGATCTACAGTAATCCTTTTTACCTTCAAACATCTCTCTAACCAGAGAACTATCTTCATCCTAATTTCCTCAAACAGCACAAAAATAGAACTAGTATACCATACGAAGCTTTTAGGAGTCACCACTGACGAGCAACTAAAATTAACTACTATATAAAAGAAGCAGTTAAGAAAACCCATCAGAAGCTGGGCCCACAGTGCAGGATATCTCCTTATTTAACAGACTCTGCAAGAAGACACTTTATCTCACTCTTCCTACTTCCTATATCTTCTATGCTGTTCTAGTACTGATTAGCTTACAAGTTTCACAATCCATACTCCTTGAGTAATGCTATAATAAAGTCACAATGTTTGCCACCAACTTACCTTATAAAGCACACACACCACTGCCTTACTCTTTAAAAAAATTGTAACTACCACTAGGCCATTACTTATGTTTTTACAGGGACTAAACAGACACAAACTCATAATCAAATTGGACCAATGCTTAATCCTAGCAACACTCTTCAATGTTATTCCTCAAACAGACAACTCTGTTCCACTAACAAACTACTTCTCCATGTAACCCCATCTAATAATTCAGCTGGTGACTCTGTGTGCTCCTCATGTTTATCCTGACTATGGAACTCCTTGCCCCTCCTATGAAATGACAAGAACAAACTTCAAAGTTAAACTCATACACCATTTACTGGATATATGGCTCTTTTCTTGTTCCACACCAGGCTAACCCTATAGCGTCTTCACATTTCTAAACAGTTTTATTTCCCTTTTCTCTCTTCACTCAAATGATCTTTTAGAAAGTGATCAAATGTAACTTATAACAGGCCTACCTCCATTCCGTTTCCCCTTTCCCTTTCTCTACCCTTACTCAGATTCAAAATGCTTTCTGACGACTTTATTCTGCTTCTCCTTTGCCCTTCTTTCCCTCATCTCCAGCTCTACTATCATGCTGTCTGCTCTTTCCCAAATCTTTCCTACTCTATTGTCTCTCCTTTCTCTTTCCAGAATGTATTTACTCCAACTCCTCTGGAGTCTTCTCTCCTTCTTTAGTCTCTTACACAATCTATCTGTTACCTGAGAACACCTCTCTGCTGCTATATATCTGTATATAAATGTGACTCATGTAAAACTGATCTACCACCAATTTGCTTTGTGTATGTAATTGTGTAAAATTATCAGTGCGATTATAAATCTGTAGGATTATCTCTTGCTTTTGTTATTATTTGTTATTAAGTGTATCCTATATTATGTTATCCTACTAGAATTTTTATGTACTTTGTATTTTTCATATTGATGTATGAAACTTTTCTTCCCGGGCTTCTGCTGAAAAAGGGGTTTTATTTTTGCTGACTCAGTTTGACTATCGTGTAAAGAAATATAAAAAATAAATAAACAACAAAAAAATAAACAACTAAATAAATCAATACACACATAAATGATGCGGGAGTTGGTTGATTTCTCTCTTAAAATATAACTCTCAAGCCATACATTCGGTCATCAGATAACAATGTTTTTACTCTTCATACCACTAGTTGATCTTTAGAATGATCATCGGATCATAGGAGATTATTAGGCTATTGACCCGGAGGTCATTTAAAGCCTAGCCATTTCAACCCAATGTAATATTGTAGAGGTACTTGTCAATACCCAATATTGAATTTAGTGATGACTGCCCATGTCCAGCAGGGTTGTGGACACTATCTCTGGTAAGAATTTTTAATAGTGCCCCATCCACTTATCCAGGTTCCTCTTGAACAGTGTCATAGAGGTGCTCTGTTTCACATGAATTGGTAGCCTGTTCCAAAGATGTGGCAGTCACTGATAGATTAATCTGTCCCTCCAGCATGTTCTATTTAAGTCGCAGGCCACATTTTAGTCCCCGGAATGGGTAGCCTTAAACTTATTTGATTTACGGATATGCAGTAAGTTCATTAGGTTTCGGTCTTGGGTTGCTCTGTAGGCCAGGCATAAGTCTCCCCTAAGAAGTCTATATGATACAGAGTATAGTGACAGTAATTTTAGTTGGTCCATGTAAGGCATATGCTGGAGGCCCTTTATCTTCTTTGTTAGAAACCAAGTCTCTCTAAATGCTGTAGGTGCTTAGTATAGTACATACTGAATGGGCCGTTATATTCAATTATGGGCCAGATAAGTGCAGAGTATAGGGGAGTTATAACTTATTTTTCTCTTGAGGTGATGCCTTTACTAATCAAGTGGGCTATGTGGAAAGCTTTCCTTACAATGGTAGACACGTGGTAGTCAAAGTTAAGTTTGCGGTCAGTCTGTGATCCCAGGTCCCTTACCACTTCATGGGTACATAGGATATTGTTACTGATTTGATAGTGTGAAGGGACATTGTTTGTGCTGAAGGGAATGATGATGCATTTCTTTGCAATAAGTTTGAGACCATGACTAATACACCAGTCCTTGGTCTGCATGAGCACATTCTGGAGTATACTGACATAATTTGGGAATTCAATGATTGCATCTAGTTTGCCGTCATCTGTAAACTTGGTCAGCCACAACCCTTCGGTTTTGACTTGAACTTCTAAGAAGTATATACCAAACAGTAGGGGGCCCAGCACTGACCCCTGTGGCACACCACTGGTAACAAGTCTGCTGGTTGATGTGGAGTCACCCACTTTGATAGTGTGTGTCTGTTTGTGAGCCAGTTGCCAACCCATTTACAACAAAGGGGTTTACGTTCAGTTTGCTAAGTTTATCGGTAATGCCTGAATGAGGGATTGTGTTGAAAGCCTTTGCCAAGTTAAGGTATGCTGTGTGCACAGATTTGCCCTCATCAATGGACTTGGTCGCACTTCAAAGAAATCCACCAGATTTAACAGGCGGGATCTGCCCTTCACGGAGCCGAACTGGGTAGGATCCGGGGTTTGGAGGTCATCCATGTCTTTATTTATGAGGTCCATAATGATATGTTCCATGGCCTTACAGATGAGGCTGGTCAGACTTATGAGTCTGTAATTCCCTGGGTCTGTGCTGGGCCACCTTTGTAGATGGGGAATAACTGTAACTGTTCTCCATTCTGCAGGAACAAAGTCTATGGTTCAGCTACGATTGAAAAGGTTACTTAATGGTGATGCTAGTTCATGTTTTAGCCTGTTTAGAAGACAGCCTGAGATGTCATCTGGTCCCATAGAGGCCATATTCTTTGCCTTGGACAGGACTTTGAGGACCTGCTCTTCAAATGCGTATTGGGGGGGGGGGGGGTTGTTGTAAGTTAGGAGGGGATAAGTGAGTGAAATTTTTACCAAACCTATCCGCTAGCAGGTTCGCTATCTTTCTGAGGTCAGTGTGTGTGATACCATTGGCCACCAGTTCTGCACAAGCTTGGGTCCTACCCTTTAGGTTCTGCACATAGCTGTAAAAGGCCTTATGGTTATCCTTGGCAGTACTTGCTAGGTTTCTCTTAAAGGAGCTCTTGGAGGATTTGACAAGTTGTTTTATTTGCCATTTAAGGCTGAGGAGGGTGCTTTTCCATTGTTGGGTCCTTGAAGGCTGAGGAAGGTGCTTTACCATTGTTGGGTGCTTGACTTTGGTTTCTTGGACAGCAACTTTTTGCATTTATTGTAGAGGTTGTTGATGCTGGAAGTCCACCATGGCAACTTGATTTTACTTGGGGCTCTGGGTTTGATTCTATCTAGTACAGCTGAGTAATTGTACATGGCTTTAGTGTAAGCTTCTGCATAATTACCTCTTTCAGCTTGTGGTGGGACTTGGAATGCATTTATACCTTCACCTAGGAGGGTATAGTTTGCCTTGATGAAGATTTTTAGTATGATTCCACCCTTTGTGAATTCTGGTGTTGGTGCCAGTTCAAAGGTGACTAATTTGTGGTCAGTTTTAACCAATGAGGGTCCAGTAGTTGCAGCAGTGAACTGGCACTTTGAACTGGCACTAACACTCGCTTGTGAGTACTATCCCACATTATATTACACTGCACAAGTTGGTATCATATTACACTGCACGGGTTGGTATGATATTGCACTGTGTGGCTTGGTGTCATATTACACTGCACGGATTGGTATCATATTGTAGTTTGCTGATTTCTATTGTGATTTTCTAGTCTGTTACTGCTCCTGCTACTGTACATATCTTTGCGATGGATATATAACACAGGCCCAGGCATGTAAAAAAGACTGCCAGCATGTCATATGAGCAAATACAGCTGACTGTATTTGAAACATGAGCTGTGATGTGTGTGGTTTTGTGTGTGTGTGTGTGTGTGTGTGTGTGTGTGTGTGTGTGTGTGTGTGTGTGTGTGTGTGTGTGTGTGTGTGTGTGTGTGTATATATATATATATATATATATATATATATAGATATATATATAGATATATATATGTATATATATATATATATATATATATATATATATATATATATATATATATATATATATATATATATATATATATATGTATAATACAGAAACAGGGATATATATATATGTATATGGCTATACATAGCTATAGATAAGATTTTACTATTTTTGCTTTTAAGGTGTGTTCATGAGAACACTAAAGATTTGTGGACTCAAGATTTGAGATATTTATGATTGGCTATCTGTAATTTAAATAACTGAAGACAGTTTTATGCATTAGATCTGAAGAAGGGCTGTAATAATGAGAAAGCGCTTATCATGTTGTATATTGGATTTTAAAAGCCAATTTTTTGTTTTATTAAAGTTAATGTTTTTATTCCTCAGCCTCGTGACCACATTGGTTTATTTTACTCTAGTACTATAGCTATAGATACAGATAGATAGATTTAGGTCTATTTAGTGTGTGAATGTTTATATATTTACTCTAAAGGCATGCCACAGGTACAGGGTGTGATAAAAACACACATCTGGCACATTCTGCAAACATTCTTTGCTTATACCTGTGAGCACTGTCAGACAGTCATCTGAAATATTGGCTCATCTTCACACATTTATCTTTATCTTTGGCATCTAATGAAAGCTTCTAAAATTACCATAAAGTTGTCATGTTTATGTTGTTTGTTAAACATGAAAGTAAAAGTTCATACACACAAGACACAGGCATATGTACACACTCACAAAACACACACACACACACACACACACACACACACACACACACACACACACACACACACACACACACACACACACACACACACACACACACACACACACACACAAACACACACACTTATAAAATACGGACACTAATGCACAAGCATTAAACTCCCACACACTATCCACACAAAACATGGACCCTCACACATAGGCTTAAAACATCCTAGTCCACCTAAAACACCCCCCACAAACTTCAATATGCACTGATATTGATAGAATAATTTAAAACAAAATAAAAAATAATCTAATTTTTATGTAAGAAAAGCATAACATCACATACTCCAAACACACACATTCAAAAGACATATGGCCCCTCCCCACCAATGAAAGCAGCACTGCACAGCTAAATCTGCCTTCTAGAAATAAAACGTGTTCTTTATAAAACAAATAAAATAATAGAATAAAATAAAAATACCTCGGTAACCTTAGACTTAGTATGTCCCCTTGAGTCTGTACAGGTAGTGTATGCTTGCAAATGCATGCATGCGTGTAATCAATGACAGACTGGCTGCATGTGTACTAGTGACAGAATCTGTAAATTTAGTATGTATTACAGATTTATGAATAACAGTGTATTATAAGTTCATGTCGGTATATGTCTATCATTAATAGCCGTTCGAGTGGCAACAACAGTTATCAACTGGCTCTGCATCTACTGGATTCTGAGGGTGGGTAACAGCTCATATTATTTTGTATAAGTATATATGTGTGGCTACATTTGATAACATTCCCCACTCAGGAATCATAGAAAAACTCATTAAGCTAGGCATCAACCCCTGTATCACTAGGTGGGTTGCAAACTGGCTCACAGATAGAATCCACAGTGTGAAAGTAGCTGACTCCAAGTCAGACTGCCGACCAGTCACGAGTTTGGTCCTGGGTCCTCTCCTGTTTGGTATCTACTTCTCTGACGTTGAGGCCAACATGAGGGAGTTCACAGATGATTGCAAGTTGGGAGCTATTATTGGGTCTATATTACATTATCAAATACTCATGTATTCGAAAACGTAATAGTCGACCCCTAATTGTTGAAACCGTCAAACGTCGAACAACAAAAAAAGTACAAAAACCCACCCAAACAAACCATTTAAATGCTGTAAGCCCCCCTGCACCCCCCTCATGGGAGGCTGCATCCCTCACACCCCCGCTACTTAAATATACCAACTCCAAGACCGCCATACAGTGCAGACAATGGAATACTTTCAGTTCCGCACTGAATGGAGATCTCCATTGAAAAGCTCGACGTTTGACGTTTTCGACAATTAGGGGTCGACTATTACGTTTTCAAATACATGAGTATTCAATAATGTAATATAGACCCCTATTACTGACTCTCCAAGCAATGTTGACATCCTACAGAAAGGCCTCACTGAGACCAACAACTGGTGTCAGAACCATAGCCTTAAACTCAATGCCAAAAAATGTGTCGTCATCCCCTTTGGGAAAAAACTGGTTCCCATGAATTACCACATCACTGGTAGTCCACTGAACACAGAAGGGAACAAAGGTTGACAGCAACCTCCCTTTTGACCACTGTATTGCCACTGTGGTCAGAAAGTCCTTCTATGTGGCACATCTCATTACTAAGGGTTTTGCATCCAGGAAGAAAGAGGTCATTGCCTTCCTCTGCTCTTCCCCTCATTAGGCCAATCATCGAGTACAATGCCCCATTTGGCATGCACCTCACAAAACACCTGCAACAACTGGAGAGGCCACAAAAGTACCTCTCAAAGAAGATCCTAGGCCTTAAACAGTTGTCTTATATGGACAGACTCAAAAAACTCCAACTATTCTCTGTCTTATATTGCCTACTTAGAGGCGATCTCTGCTTGCCTTACAAAGACATGTCTGACCCAGCTCTGTTAGAAATGCTACATCTAAAGAAATCCCAATCCCTCCGCACCACACGCTCCAGAGACCTCAACCTCATTATTACACTCAACAGAACATGCTAGAGGGACAGGTTCATAACACAGAGACTACCCATGCTATGAAATAGACTTCCCATACATGTCAAGCAGAGCACCTCACTTGCCCTCATCAAGAGAAATCTTGATGAGAGGATGGGAAATAGAAAATTCATCACAAGGATCACTCCAGTGGCTCTGCTTAACAGAGGCACTGGGAACTAAGGTCGGGTGGCATGATGCCAGGGTAATATGGGCTAGGCTTGTAAAAGCTCCAGGGCCATTAGCCTAGTACACACCTATGAACCTATGAACCTATGAACATATTACAGGCAGTTAGCTTAAAGTTCCAGGCCATTGTCTGGATACACAACAAATGATTAACAGAAAGCTGAAAATGCCAGATATTTGTTTTTTTAATCTATTTTACAAAATGTTGACTGCACATCACAAACTGTTGGTTCTTCCATAACATCACTGTTGCTGGAGTGCATACTGCAAATTGCTTGCTAGTTTTATATTATAGATGGCAAGCTGTATGCATACTGTAAGGTTTTAGCTCATGCAGTCTGTCATCTGATTGAAGAGCTAATGGAACATTGCTTACTGGAAATGTGCCAGTACTAATTAGGAGGCTATAACTGGATGTTAGGCTAGTATGCATCACATGTTGCTGAGTGGACATATGAGCAGGAGCAGTACTTCGCTACAGACACAGATAACTGTGATAAGTAGTTGGGTTTACTATGAATAATCACATCTAATTGGCAAGTGATTATTTCAACACAAAGCATCTAGAACCTTGGGAGGTTATTACTCAAAACAGTGATACTCCCAAAGCTACAAAATACAGAAATATTTTTTTGCACTAGGCTTATCTTTCTGCCCTCCCTGATGAGGCCATATTCTTGAAATATATAGTGGCGGCTGCAGATTCCTTTTCTTGCCATGGCACAATAGAAGCCCAGTAGCAAGCTGAGTGGGCACACAGAGCATGTGTGCCCCCTCAGCTAGCTACTGGGACACACAGAATATGTGAACATACACACACAATAAATAAATAAATAAAACCATACAAATAAAGCATATAATATGTGATACACTGTAAAAACTCACCCTTAATCCACTGCTAAAAATTACAGTTTCCCAAAGAAAAAGATAGAATACCATAATCTTACAAATCCTCACAATATTTACAACACAGAAAAATATTAATTAACATGCTCAAGGATTGCGGTTTGTATGAAGTGTTGGTATGCTGCAGTGTAACAAGTCAAGGGTGCAGTTATCAGTACAAAAGAGGTAGAAAACTCTTCGTGCCTCAGTAGAAACAGAAAAAAAATTCATTAACCCTAATTCAAGAACAAAAACTCAGACTTACTTTACTACAGATGACATAATGGAAATTATACAATGGTAGCTCGTTAGTATGCAAAAACATGCACATTGATTGGTCAGTCCAACTAGTGTGCTTGTTGTAAAATCTAGCATGTACCAATAGAAAAAAGTCCATCTGCTGAAGTCCATTTGATCTTTCTTGTATTAATATATGTTATGGAACTCAATGCCCGATAGTATAAATCCTGTTATTCTAGCAGCTTTCTAAGTTTATAAGAGCAACATTTACAACAGGGATATTTGTTCCCCTTACTTAAGGCTTTGCAGTTTTCTTGAGCTAAGAGGTCAAGACATACTTATGGCGGGCAGATAAAATACAACAAAAATAACATATGTTATGCCAAACTAAAGAAACATACTTGATTTTCCTTGTATTTTTGCCCTGGCTCTCTCATACTTCTAAACTGTCTGGATTTCACAGCTGCAGCAGAGATCTTCCTTTCTCCATTGCTTGATTTCCAAAGCATTGATGTACTGTGTAAGCATGGGAACGTAAGTCCCATATGCTTGCACAGTACATCAACAAAGAGGAAGAATGCAGAAGCAATGTGGAAGAACACTATGGCGCCATTATACAAAGACATTATTTAAGCAAAGTAACTAATTTCTTTCTTAAATAATCCCCGGAATTCATGAAGCTTGCACCAGGTGCAGGTGTAGAATTTGCGTTCCAACACCAAATATGGCCGGTGAGCGATCCAGGTATGAGCTATTTCCACGTGCACTACCTGTGTACACTATGCCTGCACAGCTCCCGGCCCCTGTATGCTAATTACCCCAGTTGCAGCAGTGAGCATGCAAATGAAGGTATTTAGCGATCTAGGAAGTGGTGCAGGCGTAGTGTAAGTATGCAGAAATGTAAACCGTAAAAAAATGGTTTACATTTTTGCAAACATAAAATTGGAGCCATGACAGCTGGCCAAACACATGTATTATATTGTTAATATATGCCAATGGCTAAATATATAGCCATTGGCATAAAAAATGTACAAAATATAAAAAGAACATTTAATTTCATTTTTCCCAATATCGCGAAGTTTAAGCGCAATCGGCGTGCAAACCGGATCGCAAGAAATATAGAAAAATATAGAATAAAACTGCAATGTAACACATATCATGATTTTCCCATAATAGTCAATGGCAGGCATGTTACACCACACCATGGTGCAATGGTTGCTAAGGGGCTGTGACAGCGTTTTGCGTGGTAGCTAGGAATTAGTAGGCAATGCCATGCAAATGAGAGGAGTAATAATGAATCACAGATTCCCAGCTTGTGTAAGAATGCACCTCACAGCGTAGCGTTATAACACCGAAGTGTGCCCTTGAGATAGAAATGACATCAAGAGAGGTGTGTCACCTTTGCTGTAAGCAGATTGGAGCATTGCTAATCCGGTGTCCCGTAGCTAAGCAAAGCTGCAGGAAAGGGGTGTGTTGAACTGGCTATAGATTTGCTTAGCTGAGAGCACAAAAGGTAACTGAGTATGCATGTGAACAGAGATTAAACCCCCCTTAAACTCGGTAAACGGGTTTGTGTGGCGCACACCAGAGCTGAAACAGGAAGGATATGGGAAAAGAATAAGGAAATGCTGCAGCAGGGAAATTGGAGTACTAATGACTAATTAACATCTAGGAACCTACAGTGGGCCATTGACAACAGCTAACAAGGCTGCAAGCAGGTACCTGCAGAACAGGAAAGGGGAGGGGCTGTACTGCAAAGAAAACAGTAAAGTGTCACAGCAGAACAAAGCAGATTTGCATTATATCAGCTACAAGACACATTTTGCAACACATGACTGGGTAGGGAAAGTACAAAACAAGAAAGACGGCAGGTTGAGGCATGCCGATAATGGGAGGGGATCCTTGTATAAAAGTGAATTAAAGGGCAACAGATTAATCAAGGCAGGCAAGCATAACTCCACACTAAAGGCCCCACACTTGCAGTACTCACTGTAAAACCCATAATTAAAATACCCTGAAGCTGGAATTGCTCATACACACCCAATGACATCAGCAGCATACATAGCACAATAGTATAAGTTGTGAAAGCACCTCACACACACTTGTGTATTCCCATACACTCTGCACCATTGGTGTATACAGACAGGGAACTTTCAATATGTACATGTTAGGGGTTGCCATAGCATAGATCCACCAGCATGTGTTGGAGACTGAAGGCGTTGTGGAGGATGATGCTCACAACCACCCCAGGCACCAGAGGAGGAGAAGAGTGTTCAGACCCAGGGTAACCTACCAGGGGACTACATGATCTGGAGATAGTAGAACATTACAGGGTGGACAGGGACACCCTACAGCAACTTGTGGAGCTGTGCTGGCCAGTCCTCAGAGCCAGAACAAACAGAGGGGAACACATCCCAGTGGATATGAAGGTATGTATAAACCTGTGAATACTAGCTACAGGTACCTTTTAAAGGCCAACTGGGGATATCATGGGGATCTCACAGGCATCAGCATCCAGGGTACTTCACCAGTTCCTGGATGCCATGTTACCACATGCCAGTGAGCACATATACTTCCCCCGAATGCAGGAGTAGTTGGCCAGTAATATGCATCTCTTCCACCATGTGGCAGAATACCCGGAAGTACTGGGTGCAATAGACTGCACGCACATACACATCAAGTCACTACCCAGTGAGCAGGGTAGGCACTACATAAACCGCAAGGGATACCCCTCCATCAACTGCCAGGTCATGTGCAATACCCAGGGCATTATCATGGATGTGTGTGCTGGCAGCCCTGGAAGCTATCACCACTCCCACATCTGGCATGCCTCACAGCTGTATCAGGTATTTGCCGGGGGGGGGGGCATCCCATATGGCCACCTGATGAGGGATGCTGGCTATGCACTGGAACTGTAGATGATGACTCCCATCAGAAATGCACACACACCCATGCAAGAATGCCATACTGAGGCACACGCACAAACCAGAATCATCATAGAGCATGTGTTTGAGATGCTTAAATCATGGTTCCGTTGCTTGGACATATCTGGTGAAACCTTGCAGTACTCTCCAGGCACGTGTGCCCACATCTTCATAGTATGTGCCATGCTACACAACATGATCCTGCGGAAACAGCTGCAGCAGGAGCAGAATGGTGAAGACCCTCACAGCCCACCACCATTGCTAAGGGCCCCACAGGCACAGAGATACTCAGACCATGAACACCCTGAGCCAGCCCCAGTAGGCAGACTGAGGCATGCCCAGTATGCCCATGCCTTGGCAAGGAGGGAACGTATAGCACACACACTGACAGTGTAGGCACCTAGGGACTGACACCTTTCACCACCTGCACACACAATAAAAATGGATGGCACACACACAAGACTACCTATAAATTGTCATTTATAGGCAGTCTACAGTGTGCATCCAACATAGGCAGCTCTCAACTATTGCACACACAATTGCTGTTGGTACAAGGTAAGTCAACACCTAAGCAGTAAATTAAGCTATCAGCATGTGCTGATACTGTATGTATAGATTCATAGGTTCATAGGTAGGTACTTGGCTAACTGCCTGAGGGCATTCATAAACCTGGCCAAAATGCGTCAGCTTTTGCCACCCCATTGATTAATTAACTGTCCCTCTGTGGAGCAGAGCCAATGGTGGGATCCCTGGGGTGTATCTACTGTTCCCCATCCACTCTTCAAGGATTCTCATGAGGAGTGTTAGTGAGGGGCTTTGTATAATGTAATTAGGGATGTAGTTTCAAAGCATGGGGAGTTTCTGTGACAGGAATCTGTCCCTCCAGCCTCTTCTAGTTATTGTTGTGGCAAGGTTTAGCTCACTACAGCATCTGGATTACTGTGACATGGATTCCCATAGGTGGAGCATATCCATTAAGCCTGAGTTGGACATGGCTTTGTTGGCCAGCAGAGATCATCTCTGAGTAAATGAGATGCCACTGAGTAAAGCAGGAGTTTATTCAGTCTGGCTGCATAAGACATATGTTTGAGGCCAGTAATCCTCTTGGCGAGGTATGTTCGTGGACCTTCCAGCTGTCGGAAGTGTCTTCTGAGGTACATCCCAAATGGGTTATTATACTCTATGATGGGACTGATGAGTGATGATTAAAGGGGCACTATAACCTCAGTATGTCTAGATGTGAACCCTTTAGTAATTGGATGGCTTACATAGAAGGATGTCCTAACTACTTTGGAGATATGATTGTCAAAGGAGAGATCACTATCTACCTTAGTCCCCAGATACCCTATTACCCCATCTGTATTAAAGTGGCTGCCACTTAAGTGTTAATATGTGGGTGGTTAGTTTTCCAAAATGGAATGACCATGCAGTTTGTGGCACTTAGCTGTAGTCCATGACATTGACACCCTGTGTCGGTCTCTGTGAGGCCCCTTGAAGGATGTCTGTGTCAGCTGGACTGTTAATTATGGCTCCCTGTTTGCAGTCATTGCCAAACATGGTCTGTCATAGTCCACCTGTGTTTGCCTGTACCTCTGAGAAGTATATGCCAAACAGTAGGGGTCCCAGGTCTGAATCCTGCGGGACACCAGTTGCGACTGGTTAAGAATTGGACCTGGAGGCTGCTAGTCTTATCATGTGGGTTCTGTGTGTAAGCCTGTTGGAAACCCATCCTGTGATGTATGGGTTTATGTACAGGCTGGTGAGGTTATCAATAATACCTGAGTGGGGAATGGTGTCAAAAGCCTTGGCGAGGTCCAGGTAGTATATGTGAACCACCTCTCCCCTCATCTAATGTCTTGGTGACTGTCTGTAAGATGTCAAACAGGTTCAGTAGGCATGATCTGCACTCACCCAAGCTGACCTGGGTTGGGTCAAGTGTTTGGAGGTTACCAATGTCTTTGTTAATGAGTGTCATGAGGATGCACTCCATAACTTTGCAGACCAGGCTAGTCAGGTGTATGGGGTGGTAGTTACCATGGTCAGTTCCCTTTCCACCTTAGTGGAGTGGAATAACCGTTGCTATGCACCACTGTATGGGCATGTAGCCTGTGTAGAGGCTGAGGTTGAAAAGCTTAATTAGGTGGGGGGTTAGTTTGTGTTGTAGTGTTTGCAAGATGCAGTCTGGGACATCATCTGCCTCCATTGACGCTGTGTTTTGCTGTCTGAGAGGGCCATTTCCACATGTGTGTCTCTGATGTCTGGGATACTGTACTTTCCGGGTATTGTTGTGGGCTCTTTAGGGGGTAAAGTTTGCACTGAATGTATCTGCAAGGATGTTGGCGATATCAGTAGGGTCAGTACATTTTGTGCTATATTGCAACGGCACAGTGCAAATCTGTGTGTTACCACTTAGATCCTTGACATAGCCAAAGAAGGCTTTGCGGTTATCTTTCGAATCCCTGCCTATTTTCCTGTTGACATTAGCATTGGATGATTTCATGAGGAACCTCTGTTTCTTACTAATACTGGTCATGGATGTCTGCTCTTCTTGGGCGTGGCTGTTTTTCTGGACTACTGTCCTACTTCTGTTGTATAGCCTTTTTATTGCAGGGGTCCACCAGACTGGTGTCCTTGTCTAGGAGGAGTGAGTCTTGTTTACCAGTGATGGCACAATCCATACATCCTTGTAGGTGCTTATAGAGTGCATTTGTAAATCTTTCTGTATCTTGAGCAGTGTTTTCCCTTAGCGTGCGGGCTGTGAAACCTCCCACTTCTGTCTTTAGTAGTGTGAATTTAGCTATAGGAAAGGTATTCACTGTTGTTTCCTTGGGTGGGGAGATAGTTGGGTATGGAAATCATCAGTGAAAAGTCCATGGTCAGATCTAACCAGTGACCGGTTTTACCTCTGCTGTGGTGCACCTGTCGTCCATATTGGTGATTACAGCTTCTAGTATGTTTCCACCTCTCGTTAGGGAGTTTACCATTTGACACAGGGCATATGAGGTGATAAATTCCAGGAAGTGTTGGGCCTGAAAGTGAATACTTGAGTACATTTCCCAGTTAATGGTAGGGTAGTTAACACCGACCAATAGCAGGGTGTTCGGTAGGACTGTCATGTTTTCCACTGTCTCCAGGTAGGAGGAGTGGTGGTTCTGGGTCATAAAGGGTGATTTGTAGCAGGCCACAGTTTGCATTGCAGTTGTGGCTGATGTTAGCTGCACATGGATGATCTCAGAGGTATCATGCTGCCCCACTAACCTGGAGGTGTAGGTATCCCTGATGAATATGAGTACTCCCCCTCCATGTCTGTGTCAGTCCATGTTCTGGGGCCAAAATGCGCAGTATGGGTTGTAGTCCGGTAGTGCTGGTGTGCTCTCAGGAGCCTTAAATCATGTCTCAGTTACTGCACAGATGTCTAAGTCCATACAGAGGAGTGCTGTGAATGTGTCCATGTTGTGATTACAACCCCTGGCGTTGAGTAGCATAACCCTCAATGATTCTGCTATTGTGCTGTTTACGGAGGTGGGAATCACCTTTGAATCTTGCCTAAAAAAGGCACCATGGGGGTGCCAATAGCCTTGGCCAGTATTCCGAAGCCTATGGCTGACACATGCAAGCCAGTATGGTATTGCTGCATGCATGTTACCCATCTGTGCTTGTTTCTCATCTTTCCTGTAGGTAACCTACTGGTAAGCAATAGAAAGCCTTAAACTTATACAAGTCTTCTAGCTTCCAAGATAGGCTTTTGGAGTGATTAAGTATCAGTGTTCTGTATGTTTTTGCTGTACTTAACTGTTTTCTAACTACATGGTGATTTTTCACTGTATATTGTGATCTGAAAGCTCTGTTTATTCACATATTACATCTGTGATGGCCTGGATTTTAGAGGTGCACAGATAGGTAGTAGGCTATCTGCCCAAGGGCATTTTGAAGCATAGCTACAATTTGTTGGCTTTCTTTGCACCATTTATGAAGTAACTGAGCCTCTGTCAAGCATAGCCAATAAAGTGATTCCAGACAGAGTTGCCGGAAGCTGTTGAGGACTGGGGTGGCTGAGGGTGATAGGGGCACTTAGTGATCTAAAGAAGGCATGTTAATGTGAAACATCAGCACCATTCAATTTCCCCAACAGGTCTTGCAGCTATAAAACTGGAGGGGCTCCCTCTTCCCCTGGCTGTATGGTTCTAGGACACATGATCCCAGGGGTGTATATTCTGTTTCCCATTCACACATCAAGGTTTCTCATGAAGTGTGTTAGTGAGGGGCTATGCCTAATGGAGTTAGGAACTTAATTTATAGTCTCTCATTTCATTTGTTATGTTTTGATTTCAAGAGTAAGTGAAGCTCAGTGGGTTTGGGTGCCTCTGCCCTTTGCTTAACCTAGCTTACACATATAAATCATCTAAATAGGAAATAGGCAGAAGCAACATTAATGTCAATAGTGTAATGGTTACAGCATTTGCATAGTGTCTGTGCATTCCTGGTTCAAATCCCAATAAAGTCAAAGATGTTTTACATGTTAAAAAGTATACCTTAACCACAGCTTGCATATCTAGATAGTATTCTTCAGTATAATAAACATTTGAAACACCCATATATACCCATGTGAGGGTAAAGTCAACAGAGAATGTAATGTTATGTAAGCACATAGTGAGATGTTACTTCACTGAAATGTATATATCCTGAGTAGTTAGCAGATGTGGCCATGTATGCGTGCACAGGTTATAAGTTTGAAAGTTTGTTTAACTGCTGCTTTAATGTCACACAAACACTTTTAAACATGCTTACAACCGCTTAAATGAGCCTTATTCTGGAGTAAAACACATTTTTAATGCATGGCAGGTGTTGAACCCTGAACCACGCACACAACAGCCATGGGACTTACCAGTAAGCCATCTGAGCTGTATACATGTTTCATTGTCTTTAGACTACACCTTATACTATAGACATTCCACAGTACTGACCACATATGGGACAGTCACTTTGTGTACATATGTATAGTACATTGTAATGTACTGTAGTTTGTGAATCAACATATACAAGTCTACATATGTATAACTGTTACAAATTAATACTAAATATATATATATATATATATATATATATATATATATATATATATATACATGTCAGTGATGTCTGCACATAGATAAAAAAAAAAAAAAAAAAAAAATATATATATATATATATATATATATATATATATATATATATATATATATACACACAGTTACATCTATAGCCATATATATAAACATCTATGAACCCACGTTGTGACACAGAAGCAATCTAAAGGAATTGAAGTGTACACTAAACACATGCAGCTCCGCTATTATAACTATTATTATTAACTTAATTCACAATAAAAGGGATGGTTGTTGTGTATGTGGAGATTGGGGTGGGGGGAGGAATGATGGGCAATGAAATTATGCATCAGGGAGAGCCTGGGTTGGATGTTCAATAAGTGAACTGGAGGGGTATACATGGAGTATGGGGACAATATAAAAAAGAAACAAAACAAGAACCATTCTCATCCATAATACACCCTGTCAGGTCACATTGCAACACTTAATTTCACAAACATATGAACATTAACATGTATCATACATATGTACACCAACTGACTGACACATTTGTTTTCAGTAGTGAGGAATGCCCGTAGTAAAATGTATATTCTAAACACCATAAAATTTGTACATATCTCAGATGCCTTAGTGGTAAAGTCAGTGACTGGGGTGTTCATGGGTTCATGACCTGCAAGGGCTGTTAATTTATTTTGAGGGCCAGAATAAGGGCTGTCGGATGCAGGTTGATTAAAGCACTTTTAAGCAGTTGTAAGCAGTTTTGTGTGGGTTTGCGCAATGGAAAAGTGGCGCTTAAACACGGTTAAATGGATAAGCGCTTCACAGATTTAACCTTTGCTTAACATCGGGCAGACCATGGGCAAACCCACTTACAACCACTTAAATGTGTGTTAATCACACTTACCCTACCTGTGCCTGTTCTGAGAGGTAAAATAATAACCACTTCCAGGAACAGAACCCACAACCATGTACACCATCCTCAGAGTAACCTCCCACTAAGCTACCTGAGATGTACCTATGCCAGTTGTGTATTCAGACAGGTTAAAACACAAAAGGGAGGATTGTGTGGAAATAGGACAAACCGCCATGTACCCAATGAAAGGTGTATGCTATAGATATATATATATATATATATATATATATATAGAGAGAGAGAGAGAGAGATACATAGATACATGTCGATATATAGAGATATACATATATATGTAGATATATATAGATAGGTTCAAAACATGTACACATCTATGGAGGTACATATAAACGCATGCAATAATATATGTTATATATCTATATCTATATCTCTATACATACATATATATATATATATATATATATATATATATATATATATATATATATATATATATATACACACATACGTACATACATACATGTGTGTATACAGCATCTGAAGTGTTCATATCTGAGTATAACATGGATGGACCATAGCAATCACACATTCTGCCACCCCCAAACAATATGAACATAACATATGAAGAGTATATGGCAATACACTATTACAAATATGTTCTATGGACATGAGACAAATAGGGTTAGTTAGACTGCAAATATCCATGACAGAAATACACAGACATCTTTCATGTAGCAAAACTTTATTACATTCCGATGTATTGCCAAAAGGATTCAAGGACTAACAATACCTGCATACTATACAGGAAGCATTTAACAGTGCCTTAATGAATCAGCCTGCCAATTACCATAGTATTAGTCCAATAAGGGATAGGTGTTCACATAGGGACAGAACCCCCACACACATATAGAATATGTATAAAAGCAGTTCCTATACACCCGCATCTGCTATGTTCACCCACCAACATTTCCCCCACACCCAAACTAATTACAACAATACATACTGTCATACCATAACCAATTATTCACCCACTGTACGACATCTGCTGAAACCTTACCATACCTAGACAGAGACACAGTAACATGGCCCTGTGTGAAATAGTTGCTGTTATACAATGGAATAGCTGCTGATGTTACAGGGATTGTTTGAACTAATCCTGTTTCAGAGGGTTGAAAAGTAATTACACCAGGAAGTGTTACCAATTACTGATTATCAGCACAGTATGATACACATTTACACCAAACTAAAGATGTCTGGTGAGCACACTGTAAATCCCCTAACATTATATGCATAGTCATACAGCTGTAAGCTGGTGAAACATCCTGGCCAGACTGAAACATATGTAGAAGTATTAGGTACAGACAAACCCTGCACAAGTAGCAAGGTTCAGAAATATAACAGCAGTACTCACATGTAGACCAAATCTTCTAGGCATTACACACAATATATTTCTGTTTGTCTCCATACAGCTGTTGCAATAGATTTCAAACAACACTTCCAGGCTGTTTTCCTCACAAGTAAGGCAAAGGGACAAAGCCCAAGTGGAATACTCAGTTATACTCCACTGTTGCCATGGTATTGGCTAAGGGAGTAGCTGCAGAGCTGATGTGCATGTAATTAACTACTGTGGAACACCAATTGGTGATCAGGATAGCACATGTTACTGATCTCTAACTATAAGAGGATGCCTTGTCACACATTCAAACCATCTGTATCTACCTGCAGAATAGTACAAAATACCCAACAGAAGATCGAAACACAAACCGAAAATTATTAATATACCAGTCAATAACACCTCCAATTACCAAGAAGGTATGTATAACATTTAGTATGTCTGTGTATGTAGAACCTGTTCTGTCATAATTACAGTGTAATCAATGCATATAGTGGAAATAGCTATCTTGTAGTGATGTATTGTTGAGCAGTAGTAATGCTTGTAGTATTCTATGTGTGTACTGCTGTCGGTCACAAGGCAAACTCCTCATACACCACAAGGGATGGTATATATGGGCTTGGAATTCACCATTTCTTTTCCAGCCACTGTCAGTGTTAGGGTTGGTCCAACAAGTATGCGCTATAACAGGGGATAGTATATGTTGATATATTGTAACAGTAGACATATGTATGGGTGTATTAGTGAGACGAACATGTCAAACGTGGGCTTACTGTGCAAATATGATTTGCATTGTGGGATATTGTGCCAATAACTGTGTAATGTACAGTATTTTAGGCAGATCTGTATTCCATTTTACATAGCATTTCTGTTATGTTATGCAAACATTAGTTATGTCTATTGGCAATTGCAATACTCAATAACAGGATACATATGACTTGTATTCATCTGACAGTTTAGCAGCATGATAGCAAAGAAAATTGGAAGAGCTAGGTAACTATCCATGCACATAAGACATGTAATATCCACCTCACTAGTATCATTTGCAAGCAATTACAGCTGTATATGTGTACATGTTATGCAAATGTGTAGTAACCCTTGTTGCAGGGCTGGCCCAAATGGCTATGTGCACACCTTCATAGAGTGGATATTGAGAGTAGAGATACACTGGTTGAACTTTCAGGTTTGTGTAGCCTAACTTCTCATTGTCAGCCTAACAGCCGCTTGCAAATACTGTATGTAAGGTTGTGCACAGTACTGGTAATGAAACAGGTTGCATATCATCTGTAACTCCAGTGTAACATCTGCAGTAGGAGTGTAAGTTGTAGGAGACTGCTGCCCATGTGTAATAGCTGCTTCATAGGTGATGGCTTACACTATCTGATTACATCCTGATCATGTTGATAGTGGCAGCAGAGTCTATTGGTACTTGACTCTGTTTGGGAAGTGGGTGTCCATGCACAATAGAGCTTATGGGTCTGGTGGATATGTGAGTATATACCCAGAAAAGGATACAGACCTGTTCACACTTGCATCATCTGTAATCAACTAATAGAACGTGATGTGCTCCTCAGAGGAGGATTGCTGCTAAAGGTAGCTACTATGTTTCTGTAATAGCCAGTGTTGTCACGTCCATAACACAAATATTTACTTGTGAGCAAACATCATCATAAGCAATACGTAAACTAAATACAGTACTTGGTACTTGTAGTACTGAATGCTCATACAGGCATGTCCACTAGTCAGCTACTGGTGTTTACTAATGTCAGCTTTGTGTATGTGGCCATCTTGGGGGAATGTAATCTCTATGCCATGTACACTGCCAAACCCACCTAACACTACACCCCACACATTGTCTGGGATGAAGCTACAGGGGTAAGCTGGAAGGCAGTCCAGTCTACAGCCATGACAGGACTGGACAGTCATGAGGTGTAAGTTCACACATGCATCTCATCACCACAACCAACACATACCCTTACCAGAACACAGTAAGGACACCCACACATACCACCAGAAATCACACACATTCACAGAGGCTTCTAAGTATCTGGCCAAACAAGAGACCTCCCAAGCTGGAATAGACCGACAACAAAATACAAAACCTGTACGACATAGTTTGCATAATTGTACCACACCTCAGAACATGTGGCCAGAAACATGCCCAACAGTACTCATTTGTGAATGCAAACTCTAGCACTATGTTAGACACCAAGCTATACGAGGGCAAACATTCTGTCAGCTGCCTGTCTGCCATGATTAGCCACATACCCATACACTCAGACCACCTTTTGAACTATACACATGGCTCTGGCATATTCCATGTTGTTGTGCAGAACTTGTGATGCAGTAGCCTGGACTGCATGGAAACACATATGTAGGAACTGTCAGGTCTTGTAGCCCATGCAGGTATGTCCCATAGCCTGGGTAGCATTCTGCCATTGGCCAGAATGATACTGCAGTAGAGGGACAAAAGGATTGTTTTCCACAATTGTCTAATGTACTGGTGTAATTCAAAGGGTATCCAGTATCTCTCTGCCTGGGATAACATGGTTGACAGACCATGATGCTTTGCCAGACAGGGCCTACACCTGTCACCCCTGGTAATCTGGATACTGGCTAGGGCTCATGCTTCCCCTATAGTGCCTTCATCATGCAAAGTTCCAGTGAAAGTAAAACTGCAGGTCTCGCTACTCAATGATACATTTCCGAAACTCAATATGGACTCACTTACGTCAATCCTTAACATGGGGAACATATCTGTGCAGTGACTGAGATATGGCTCAGTGCTCCAGAGAGCACCCCTGCATGACCATGTTATAACACATACCTCACCTCTTGCCCATTATCCTTTATTGGAACACACGGGTCACAGGTGTGTCCATATTCCTGAAGGATCTGTACATCCCCACGCTAGTTGCACTTGCATAACTTCAGATGCAGTATGCTGAGCAACTACCTTTGTGCCAAAGTGGAATCCAAATTGCATCTTGCGACAGATAACCCACCATGCCTCAGAATTCCCAACTGCCATATTGTGCTGTAATGGAGAATATTAGGTTTGAGACAGAAAACCATAATAATGGCTACTCTCAACTATCCCATTATGAACTGGGAAGACTCGTACCAACACCTGTACTCAATGCATGTTGGATTTCATCAATACAGACAGGGCTAACAGTATGCTAACAGTATGCTACCCATAGTCAGTCTCCAAAGCCAATGTTATGCTTCTTAAGAACGAAGTGGTGACTGTCATGGCACCCATGCAGATCGACAATGCATGTGCAAATGCTGAATCCTACACAAATGCACTTTAAGCACTTACATAAGTGCAGTGATTGTGCCATTGAAACAGAACCTAGCTTCAACCAAACACCAACACTGTACCACATAAGGTAGAAACTGTTGCAAGAGTGAACACACATGAGTGGAGGAGATCTCTGGTCAGCCTTAGTAAGATGCAAATACACCATATAAAGCCACACAAAGCTACTGTGAAACTAATCAGCCACATATTATGTGGCCAACCACAGAGCATTCTATAGCTGTGTCATGAATCGTAATGGCAGCAACAAGACCTGCCTTGCTTCACAGCACTATGGCATGGGAAGTACTGCACCTACAGAAATAGCACTTGTTCATCCAGATATGGTCTTGGATAACCTAAACCCACACTCACCCCCCCCAACAGGTACACATATGTATATATCCATGTACAATACAGAGCCCCTGTAATAACAACTATGCAGGTACAAGCTGCACTCTCTAAAGCCATACATACAGCTTGCATGGGACCTGTCACCATCCCAGGGTGTATCCTACACAAATGTCAGAACAAGTTGCTCTCCACATACACATCATGTTCAATCATATCTTCATGTCAGGCTGTGTACACACTGAATGTTACACATCAGCAGTTATCACACCCCACAAAGGGGGAGACACCACTGATAATGGGAAATAGTGCACTACTACCCTGCTGAGTCTGGGCTGTAAGGCCATGAACCTTGATCAACTTATTTGATGTAGTCAGTACAGATGTAGATGACAGTAAGGTTGATTCACACAACATATCATGACCTTGCCAGGTCTTAGGACACCATCACCCATACCGTGTTCCAGCTACACTCAGTAAACTAGGTGTATATTCTGATGTCACAGGATTGGTTGGCAACTGGACTGCTGACAGAACCAACACTACAGAAGGTGTCTGACTAATACACGCACATCAAACTAGTGCCAGCCACAGTAATACAGGGTTCATTCCTGGTACTCCCCCTCTTTGTTATCTATACCACACAGACTAACAGGGAAGGCATCTGCCTATTGATGTTTGCAAATGACTATGAGCTAGGCGCAATAGTTGACTCAATGTGTGCTGCGGTCAACATACAGAAGGGCCTTTGTGGGTCAGATGTGTGGTGTGTGACGTATGGCCACAATCTGACAGATAAGTATTGCATTGTCATCCCCTATGTTAAAAACCATGTACCCATGAACTACCACCTAGGCAGTGGTCAACATAATGGAAACTGTGTGTGTATAGGATGCAGATGGACAGTAGTCTTTCCTTTGATAGTTATTTCACCACACCAGTCAGGTAGTCATAAGTGGCACCCCTAATCATGACAGGGTGCCATCCATGAATATAGAGATCATTGTTCAGCCACACTCAACACTCAAGTGACCCATAATAGATCACATATTTTCTTTAAGGGTTACTGGCCATGTTCAGATGGCCTACACTGGCCTTCCCAATCCCTAGCTCCACTATGTAGCATGATGCCTACCCTGAATAAAGCAATGTCCAACACAGAGATGTTGGACATGCTACACTTACACATCCTGATTCCAAATAAACACATACTTCATGTTCATCCACCTTTCTAGTACAAGGATTACAACATGCCTGACAGAGCCCTGTCCCATAAGCTTTACATACTCCTGCCATACTATGCATCCCTGTCCAGCAAAGCTGCATATTGCCCCTCTTTGAGACATGGTGTGATGACCGCATAGCAAATATATCAGTAACCCTGTGGATCAATTCTGTGGCACTGCTTGAACTGGCCACTGTAACTTAACTTTCTGTTGGCTACAGCTAGGTAACATTTCAGTCTAGGCTCATAAATGGCCCAGGGCATATAGCCTACTAGTTCACTATGACCATACATGCTATAGTTGATATCTAACCCTGCAAATACCATCAAGCTAGCCATTGTCCCATGTGTTTCACATGTGCAACACAAGTTCATAGGTTCATAGGTTCATACTAGGCTATCTGCCCTAGGGCATTTATAAGCCTAGCCAGAGTGTGTTTGGCTTTCACCACCCCTTAGGATGAGAATACTATACCCATTAATTTGCTGTGCCTCTGTCCAGCAGTGATACAGAGATGATTCCCGGGGTAAACCTACGATCTCCCATCCACTCGTCAAGATTTCTCTTGAACAGAGTCAGTGAGGGGCTCTGCCTCACATGGACTGGGATTCTGTTCCATAGTGTAGGGAGTCTCTGGGTGATGAATCTGTCCCTCCAGCACGTCCTATTTATATCCGTGTTGAGGTTTAAGTCTCTTGCTCTCGCGGCTCTGGTGGATTTGGATTTTTTGAGGTGGAGCATGTCCATTAATTCCGGGTTGGACATGGCCTTGTATGTCAGGCACAGATCATCTCTGAGCAGACGGTATGCGACTGAATAGTGCTGGAGTTTCTTCAGTCAGGCATCGTATGACATATGTTTGAGCCCCTTTATCCTTTTGGTGAGGAACTTTTGGGGTCTTTCCAACTGCTGCAGGTGTCGGGTAAGTAATACATGGCAGAATGCTAAACTGCTGTACAGTGCCATATGGCAAAAGACATACATGTAATACTTTCCGTGAGCAGGTCTGCAGGGTCACAGGTCATGTCCCTTAAGGCTGTGTGTGACTATATATGTGACATATACACAGCATTAAGGTCTATTGCATTAATGTGAACACATCCAGGCATGTGCTGATAGGTAAAGACACCAGTACAGGCAAACAGACATGCCCACCCCAAGACAACATCCACATGGAGTATGAGCAATGTCATCACTTGACACACACATATATGGTGATAACATCAATTCACCAGTATGTGTCAAATGTGTGTGAGTGAAACATGTTAGTGGTGTTAGCGTCATGTAGATTTGCAAAGACCTGTTTGTAATCTTAATAAATGTGATACACATGTATGTTCAGCTGTACTTCTGTACTTCTCTGTGAGTTACTGTGACCTGTCTCCATCATTATGTCTTCCAGGTATGCTGCATGCCAGGCTGCCACCATACACCTGCTTGGAGGATGAGGTCCTCATTTCATACCTCCTTGACAACCATGTAACACTCTTCAGCCATGTGCCACAGGATGCACAGCAGTGGGATGCCCAGTGGGAGGAACTGTGCAGGAGGGTAAATGATGTTGGCGGTCACAATCGCACCTATCAGAGCGCCAACACTGCACCATCATTAGATGGGTGAAACAGCGTGTAAATGCAATTGCCAGGAAACAAGGTGCAACAGATGGGGAGCCACTCACCCAGCCCCCACTCACACTTATTGAAGAGCTACTGGCCAACCTGGGGACACCTGCAGAACTCCATCCACAAGCTTTAGCTGGTATTGTGGAGGTGGGTGTCTCACAACCAATGAGCCTGGAGTTGCCTGGTAAGGCACTACTGCACATATAACAACTATATTTCATATAGTTACATGTGTTACTGTACTATATGTAATGTAACATCATATGCAAGGCATGTATGCACACATGCCACATACCATAGTTTGCTACTCTATGTGTGCACAGATGTGCATACTCCATAGTATAGTCTATTGTACTGGCTTATGTGCTAACATGCACATTGCACCCTGTAGCTATCATGCAGGTGTGGATAATGATCTTACTGCTGTGATAGTCCTATTTAGGTACCTCTGGCATTTTACAGCAACAGCAGCCTGTTGCAGGTGAGATTGTTATTATTTATCAGGCTCGATAATGCACAGATCATATTAATTGCATGCTATCTGCCATGTGGCCATTTAACACATGTACACATAATGTATAGTGGCCCTGTTAATATATACAGGTCAGACCTGCAATGTATCACAGTGGTTACCCGTGTGGAATAATTGAAGACTATATAAAACACCTACACTAAACCTTACAAACTGTCATTGCCAGATGTGTGAACAGCTGTGAATACAATGGTGGAGTTGTGGCTCACTGTAGGGACATGTACTACAGATCAGCATTACACATGAGGGGAATACAAACAGTACTATACAGAGAGCATATGTGTGCACACACTTTAAATGTTTTGGAGCTGGATTATGACCAGCCCGCAGGATTCACCCTTGTGGATTATGCCCTTGCTATGAATGTCACACAATGTCATGTGCTATCTGACATGTCCATGACATTTAGTGGGCTGACTGTAACACTGCTTAAGTATCCTGCAAAACATGATAACTCACATCCCAAGCATACCATCCTTTGTCTGCATAATCCTGTACTCAGTGGAGCATATGACATCTATGGGTGGGGTCTATATTATATCAGTGAACACTTAAAAAAGCGAACGCTGATTGATCGACCTTATGTAAGCGAAAGCTTACAATCTCAAACTGTCAGATCAACGATTTTTTTCCTAGGGAAAAAAATCGCTGATCCAAAACACATACACACAACACAAGCACACCAAACAAACAGAAATCCACACACATACACCTAAAATCTGACACCTAACCCTACACTAAACTATGCACACACCACTAACTATCCACTTACCTTAACCCAAACCCTAACCCTAAGGTCCATCACTATCTCACACTCACCTCACCCGCTCCCTAACCCTAACTTACCTAAATCCGCCCTAACCCTCATGCCCACACAATCGCACACATACCTAACCTAAGCCCTAACCCTAACTCACCTAAACCACCCTAACACTCACATCCACAGAATCGCACACTTACCTGAATCCAACCTGTAACTTTCCACCACAGCACTGAAAATACTGAAGCAACAGAAACAGACAACCAAATTCTTTCCCTAGGAAAAAAAATTGGGTTTCTGCTGCTTCGATATTTTTCACTTTCGCTAAAATAAGGTCGATCAATCAGTGTTCCTTGTTTAAGCATTCGCTGATCTAATACAGACCCTATGGGTGTATGTCATATGGGACAACACTGACATGTGAAATAGATGCCCATCACAACCATTGGACAAAACATGTTTACACATGGCCATGGAGGATGGCCATAGACATGAAGCAACACATACAGTAGAAGTTTCACCCTGTTGTACATTGGCCGTGACACAATACAACTATGGCCTTTGTGTAATGGTGATATTGCAGATGTGAAACACTAAACATCATACAGGCCTGTGCACAGCTTGTGTAGGCATGACATCAAACCAACACATAACATGTCTTGAACATCATGAGTGTATCATGACATGAAAGCATTCACCTATACAGTATCCAAATGCATACATGTGTTGCACAACATACACATACAACCACATCAGTCCACAGATACAGTGCATTCACATTGATGGTGTCAGACATCACTGTCATGTTTGCTCCTCATGTGTGTGAGGTACACAGATGGCATGTGGGACATGGAGTACTGCTAAGTTAGCCATGTCTGAGCATAGTTGCCAGGCATCAGCAATATGGCTGCAGATGTGCAGGGGTGTCATCTCTATACCCTTCAGTGACCTGTGTCACACATTCCACAGTAGGGTTTAGTGTGTATACACCTCAGTGACATGGGTCACATTCCACATTAGATATGTATTGTATCTGACCACAGTCATGGCTATGAACTGTGTCTGTAACTCACACTGTATAGCAATAGTGAAGCCACATGATGTCCTGCAGTGGCTATAAGCATCAGCTCAATGTGCAGTATGTCACTGTATATCTGTAGGGCAGACTGACAACACTGCGTCAGCTGAAGGTCCATGTTAGTATAACACGTCCCTACATTGGGGCACCATTACCTCATTGTATATTTGAAAGGACACCATTGTGTTAAACATGTTTGCATGTCATTCAACATGTCAGCAGAAGAATGTCATACTACATGTGATTGGCAAGGGCATATGCCACATATCAGGCTGGTGTACTGTTAACCAGTGCTGATCTGTGGCACCATTGCAAAGTAGGGATAGCCATGTCAAACATGTGTGTACAGCCACATGCACGTTGTCTGTAGACTCGGCTCAGGGGTAAGCAGAATAATGTTGAACAGACATGCACTGCTTTGGGGGAGATATGCAAGCTAGGGCTCAGGCAAACATAGTATTAACTCAACATGCCTTTCTGCTCATGTCTTCCTCACACATGGGGCAGTGGCCAACACAAAGCATCTGTGGCAGATGTACAAAGGTCAGCGAAGGTCTGTTAACATGTGGGGTATGTTGCACAAAACATGGCAGTGTGGTGCAATAGTGCATAGTGCATGCATTTTGTTGCAGGTTTGGGGCATAACCTACTAACACCAATGGTGCAACACAGGGATGTATGCTAACTACTACTATAATTGTGTAAAGTGCATGCCTTCTGCTATAACACATGCATGTTGCATGCTGTTAGGTGTCATAGCATGTGTCTCTATCTTTGTCTGTGTCTGTCTGTGTCTGTGCCTGTGTCTGTCTGTCTGTCTGTCTCTGTCTGTGTGTCTGTCTCTGTCTGTCTCTCTCTGTCTCTGTCCGTATGTCTGTCTCTGTCTGTGTGTGTCTGTCTCTGTCTGTGTGTGTCTGTCTATGTCCGTCTCTGTCTGCGTGTGTCTGTCTGTGTCTGTCTGTGTGTCTGTCTGTATCTGTGTGTGTCTGTATGTGTCTGTGTATGTACTGTGCTGTATAACTTGTAATGTACAGTTCTTGTCTGAGCCTCACAGGTGTTGATGTAGGTGCGTTGCCCTCCTGCAGTCCACCGGATGTTAGTGTCCCCAAATACTCTAGCAGTGATGATGAAAGTATGATTGAGGCACAGGCAGGGTTGTCAGGGGCTGAAACTGTGCCATTGGTTGCCATTCCACCTTTATCCCCCTCATCCCCACACACAGATCTCATGCCTACACATACCCCATCACCAGTGGCCATAGAGGAAGGACAGTTGGTGGGTGGTAGCATGGAACAGGAAAATGTGGAGACTATGGAAGGTGAGCCTGCACACCATGATCCCAGTCAACTGACTGGTGATGTCCCATACAGGCATGTGCCCAGTGCTGCTCATACGAGGACCTCTGGCGAACATGCCCCTGCAAGACATAGCACATCAGCTGGTGTCACCAGATGCATGTTTCAGGCTGTAATTGAGGCACAGGCATGTGCTGAATGGCACAGTAGAGAAGGTCTGAGGCTTCAGAGGACTGCTGTCCATTGTTTAACTGACAACATCCAGGCAATTGCAAATGCTGACCATCATCTTGCAAACTTTTTGGATAGACTATTGGGTGACATGGTGGGAGTCCTTGACCATGGTATGTCAATCCTCTAGTGTGGAATGTCTGTGCTGGAACATCTGGTGGGAGTGAGGCATCGGACACGTGGACGTAGGCCACATACATCACCTGTTGAAAGTCTACATGAACATGCTACTTCACATGCCCATTCCCATAGTGGCAGTAGCAGGAGCAGTGCAGCTGGTGCTGTGCTGTCCACACCAGGACACAGCAGGCCATGTGCACTTGGTCCTGGATGGTCCCAACAGGGACACAGTTCCAGTGGACATATGTCATCAGACAGTACCCAATCTGGACCTCTGCCTGGTAGTGCCCATGCAACCCCTGGCAGGCACAGGTCACACAGCTGTCAATAATACCCCTGTGTAGGCCAGCCACATGCCAGACCTGTGTGCATACATACACGCACACACCAGAAACAAATGTAGGATACCTCAACACACACACGCATAACATCCACACACTCCCAATGAGATCAAAGGCCCTAACCCACACACATGATGTCATCCAATGGTGCAGACTAGGCCTCTGGCAAACATTATCACCCTGTGCATATGATGATGCCTGTGCTGTATCCCTGTCATCCACACCATCAGTGGAGGGACATGCTCATATGATCTGATGCACAGGGTGAACATGCTAGGAAGACAATTGTAGATTACAATTGTTGAGTGGTGTTGACAGGCAGCAGACATACCATGTACTACAGTTTTAGAATGCATTTGTACTTTTGACAGTATGTATCATGTGTAACAACATTAACTGCATGTTGATCTTGATGTTTTGCCTTCCTCTTTCAGGTGTAATTGCATGTGCCGGGGGATGTCAGTGTTTGTGGTTAGTGTCCCATATGTAAATGTAGACTACGCACAAGTCTGTACCTGCATGCACTTTGTAGCTTCCACATCTAGTTATAATCTCCCAAGTTTCCAACATGTTTACTGATCTAATGATCCAAGAGCATGATAGCTGTGTAGTAAGCTACTGTGGCCAGAGCCGTCACATTAATAATGGATGACATCACAGGTATAGTTACCTGGAGCGGGAAGGAGGTAAAAGAGTGGTTTAGCAGATGACAAGGGTAAAGGTGGCTTTTCATTGGGAAGCAATAATACCCACTCTCATGACAGGATGCATACACATACACACACTCAGGGATTCACAGATACAGTAACACACCCACACACTCAGGGAGTCACAGACACAGTAACACACACTCTGACACACACACACAGTTGCCAGTGTTGGGATGAGAACCCCTGCTTATGTGCAAATCATCATTATAGTACTACACAATTACAAGACATGCCACAGAGATTACACATTTACAGGTAGTCTGAATGGCCTATGATCGAGGACATCAACAGGGATACTAGATCATGGTGAGTGTATGTGGGGAGGGGGTTCATCACTAGGCTATGTAACAACAAGTCTCACCCCAGGGCGTACATGTTTATAGGCAGTAAGAATGCCCTTCTAAGATTGACGACATCAACAGGGATACTAGATTGCATTGAGTGGATGGGGGAAGGAGGTCTTATCATTTCACTATGGTAAAATACAGCCTCACTCCAAGGACCGGACAACCATACATACACACACACACACACACACACACACACACACACACACACACACACACACACACACACACACACACACACACACACACACACACACACACACACACACACACACACACACACACTCTGCAGCATTCACAAAGATATACACCTATGTAACACACATACAGACACATGACATGTGTGTGATTCAAACACCTGCCTATGTCTTGCTTTCTACACTTCACTCTGTACAGATGTCTACAACAGTGTACAGGAGAGTGGAAAACATGTGGGATGTATTCCCCACCATATGTGACATATATGGACACACACACCCACACATGCCAGTACTGTGAATCAAACACCTGCCTATCACATGATAGGTATTACAGAGCAACAGCACTATTGCATGCACTACAAAGCGTACTGACTCTTTCCTTTGCCAACTGTGCCAATATATACACAATATATGCACAGGGGATGTGTTACTGTTCCAGGTGTCAACAGGATTACCTTCAGTGCCCTTACTGCATTTTATGTTGTGTGTCCTCCCCTTCATTTAACAAAACCATAGCTTAGCAGTTGCACAGGTTATTGTAGGAATGGTTGTAACACACCTGTGAGCTGTCTACAGTAATCATTCATCTGCAAAGCAGCCTCACCATTTAGTAGTTATGTCCCAACATCTGTCCATACCTAAAGTACAGCTTACTGTACTTTGAGCATATCACCATATACATATGGCAATGTTGAGGCTGCATTGCAACTGCATGATGTACTAAAACAGCAGTCACCTTCAAACATCAGGCACTGCACACGCATGGAATCTAAACACACATCAATACATATACACATATGCAGTCTCAATCAGTAGGTGGACTAGCAGGTCAAGAGAATACATTCCACACCTTCCCCACATCATGTGTGAAACCTAGCTGAGCATTACACCATAATGGATGTTGTATTCATGTACTGGTAGGACACACAACCACCTTCACTGAGTAGCCAAGTGTACATTTATGCCAACAGTACATCTGCAAGACACACACACAGCAATATTCCATGTCATGATCCCACAAACTGTTAGTTGACAGTTCCACTGTGAAACCAGGGTACTGTAATGGTCAACAGTGAGCACATCATATTTGCCACACACACCTCATGATTACTTGACGAGTGCCAGCAATGTGCTCTGTTTGAGATAGGCATTACACTTATTCAAGCATGTGCGAGATCTGTGGCTTGTAAACATCTCACTCCAGCACATTCTGGCTATTGTGGTAATAAGGTTAATGTCCAGACAGCACACAGCATGCACGGCTTACAATTGTTGACATGGGGCATATATAGGAGCTGTGGGCACACATGGCTGTACATGTCATGGACATATCACCTGTAACTGCTCAGGAACATACAGAACATAGTTGTGTTCATCTGAGTCTGTCAATATAGGCTATGTGTGTAGGTCCTATGATCCTGTTATTTGGCTATGTTTGTAGGCATTGCATTAGGTGGACATGTCTAATTACATACATGCCACATGGGTTGTTGTATGATATGATAGGTGTCATGGGTGACCAGTAGAGAGGGAATATTATCTCTGTCAACATAGATATCAAACCATATGTACTGTTAGCATTCAGCAGCCATGGACCTATCTTCCGTGTGCATGTGTGTAATGAATGTAGCCACCTGTATGTACAAAGAACAACAACAGCAATAGTATTCTCATTTATGTTGTATGAGTGTGGGATGTACATATCCAGGGTTGGTACATCTAGGTCATATCCAACCATGAGGGTGTTGTTTACTGGTGTACATCAACAGTCAACTGTGTTAATGCTGACAACATCCGAGGGACCATGGTATGTGTACAACTGACCTGGTTACAAACAGTGGCATTATTGCATTGCCTAACACATTATGCAACTGTGTCAGTGCATGGGTACTTTGCACAGTTGATGTAGGCCTAGGTACAGTCCACCAGTCGAAGGTTATTTGGTGTTCTACCATACTATTTCATACCACATGTATGGATGTGTATTGGTAGTCTGAGGACATGGTGGTGGATGCATATGAGGGCACTACGTAGAATGCAGCCTTTGCCACTGTCACCTGTACCTGATACATCTGTGATGAATTATGCCAGAGTAGTGGTCTTTACTTGTGAGTAGCCTTTATGAATATGTGGACACCACCACCTGGAGTGGTCCATACCAGTGTCATGGCCCACATGTCTGGATCTGAGTTATATGGTGGTAGTGCTATTGTGCACTACAGAGCCTTCAGCCAGGTGTTCCTCACTGTACAGATGTCAGTATTCCCCATCGTAGGGTCTACATTGAGCAAATGGATTACAACAGCCACACATCTAGCACTGGTTAGCATAAGCATCCAATGCAATTGTCTTGTTTGTGTCAGGGTGTTACCTCTGTGTTTAGGACTTGTGCCTTGGAATGCCACTATATGGGTAAATGCTACCTAGGTATTATCCACACTCCCTTGAATCATGGATGCATGTGCTCTGTGACAAAGCCATGTCTTCTTTCAGTCATGACACCCTGGAATGACAGACACTGGACAACATCATAATTACAACAGGACATTGGCTCATTGTTTTGGTCAAGCAGTTGCCACTCGTACCATGACATCATTGCGAGTGGCAGTATTGTGCTTGGTATCAAATGATACATCTAAGGTGACGGACAGCAGCAGATGTTGTATAGATGACCAATACCAGATATGCTTAGTGGAGTGGTCCTGCTAATAATGTCAGCTACTAACACAGCTGGGAGAGGTCATCTTGACACCTGCACCTCAGTGCCATTAGACAATGGGGCTCACATATTATGCTTGCACATGCCACTGCTCCAAGTATAATGCCACTATCCACAACCTGCTATCAATGTATGCCTGTCAGGGCAGCAATGTGTGTGACACATGCTGTAGTTAACATCCACCTTTGTGTCCCAGTTAAGCTATTGTCTGTCACTTCCACACATGCATGATTGTGTATACTTCACATATGTATGGCAGTACTTCATGTACATGTATGCATGTGTATCACACAGCATAGACGCAGATATATAATTTATGGGCCACATACAGGTATCTGGTAGTAAACTTGTATGATGTGCATATATACTGACAGTTAAGATGTACATAGTTGTAAGCCTGTGTGTTTACAATAGGAGTCCATTACAACGTGTTCTGTACATCTAAGTGTATGAGCATGCACACTGTGGCCTTCTGTGGTTAGAATTGGAGTGCATCCCAAACAGCCCTGTGCTACTAAGTCTATGAGCGTACCCACTGCCACCTTGTGTAATTTGATTCAGTGCATCCAAACAAGCCCTTTGTTTCTAAGTGTATGAGCATGCCCAGTATAACCTTGTGTAGTTGTAGTCATAGTGCATCCCAAACGGCCCTGTGCTACTAAGTGTATGAGCATGCCCACTATGACCTTGTGTAATTGGAGTCAATGCACCCAAACAAGTCCTGTGATTCTATGTGTATGAGCATGACCACTGTAACCCTGTATAGTGATAGTAGTTGTCCATTCCACAGATGGACATACTCCAGTTCAGGGCTACCTATGTCTTACCTGCAAATGATGTGTCTTGTCTGTGCATACAGGTTGTAATAGACTCCTACTTTAAACACATACAGCTATGTACATTATGTACATCTCTACTGTCAGTATCCCTGTTGATGTCCTCAATCTTAGAAGGGCATTCTGACTGCCTTGAAACGTGTAATCACTGTGTCGCATCTCGTAACCACATAGTACTATAATAGTGATCTGTTGATAGGCAGGAGTTCTGATCCCACCACTGGTGTGTGTGTGTGTGTGTCAGCAAATGGTTGTGTGTGTGTATTTGTGTCTGCATCCTGTCATGGCAGCGGGTTTTACCGCTTTCCAAAGAACAACCACCTTTTGCACTGGCCTTTATCCTTGTCATCTGCTAAACCACCCTTTTCCCCCTCCCCACTGCAAGTAATCAGTCCTGCGATGTCACCCAGCTCAGAAGCAGAATCAGAGTAAATGTAATTGCATGGGTTTTGTGGCACATACCCCAACTGCATACCACACTACTAGTTACCTTTACATAGGCAAGACTTGTAAGCACAATACTGGCACGTGTGTGTGTTTCTGTGTGTGTGACTACCCCGTAGCCAGGCATACACGTGTTATGTCTTTTAACATGCTGCACACCATGGTAGTCATCTGTGGTGAGTGGAGTCTATGAATTATTACACAGTTAGGAATAGAAAAGAATAGACAGTCAAGAACGACTACTGTTGGGTATGTTATTTTCCTGTGCCACTGTCGAGCAGTGACACAGATGTGGTCCCTGGGGTGTATGTCCATACCCATCATTCCCCCACCCAAACTCCACAATCCCTTGGGTACATTTCCTTAGCCATCATTCCCCATCCCAAACTCCACATACACAACAACCATCCCTTCTCTGGTGAACTGATTAAGATTTAAATGGTAGAAAACAAGAGTTGCTTCTGTTTCGTGTACACGTCAATTCCTTTGGAACCTCTCTGTGTCACAAAGGGTGTTCAGACATGTTTATATATATGGCTATAGCTGTGTTTGTGTGTATATATATATCTATATCTATATATATATAATATATATATATATATATATATATATATATATATATATATATAATATATATATATATATATATATATATATATATATATATATATATATATATATATATATATATATATATATATATATATATATATATATATATATATATATATATATATATATATATATATATATATATATATATATATATATATATATATATATATATATATATATATATATATATATATATATATATATATATATATATATATATATATATATATGTGTGTACATATCCCGTAAGTGCATATATGTATTTAGTATTTAGTTATAACAGTGGTATATATGTAGACTTGTCTATGTAGTTTCAGAGAGTACAGTACATTCAAGGGTACTGTACATATGTACACAAAGTGACTGTCCCATTTGTTTTCAGTACTGTGGAATACCTGTAGTAAAATGTGTATTATAAAAACCAGGGAACATGTATGCCACCCAGATGGCTTAGGGGTTAGTCCAGTGACCTTGGTGTGTAAAGTCCAGGGTTCAAGACCTGCAAGGGTTGTTGATAATGTCATTAGGACTGAAAAAGACACTTTTCAGCAGGTGTAAATGTGTTTTGTGACAGTAAGCAGCGGGTACCCACAGGTAAAAGACATGTACAACTCGCAGTACACTTGAAATACCCTTCTTGGCCAATCCTGCTGATATCACCCACCTAGACATACACCTCTGGGACTGCTGTAACCCAGTAATCTCTGAAGCGTGTCCTGTAACTGCATAATGCTGTAGTGTGATAAACTAGTTTGGTAGGTGTTCTAATCCCAGACTTGCAAACTGTGTGTGTGTCTGTCTGCCTGAGAAGGGAACAATGCTTTTTAGAGTATGCACACTCCTTACAATGCACATACTTGACTTTGGCAAGGGTGCTGATGTTACCCACCTAGAAATTCACCTCTTGGACTACCAAAGCCCAATAATTTCTGTAGTGTGTTGGGTCACTGCATAATGCTGTAGTGTGATAAACTAGTTTGGTAGGTGTTCTAATCCCAGACTTGTCAACTGTGTGTCTGCCTGAAAAGGGAACAATGCTTTTTAGAGTATGCACACTCCTTACAATTCACATGCTCAACTTTGGCAAGGGTGCTGATGTCACCCATCTATCAATACACCTCTGGGACTGCTGTAACCCAGAAATTTCTGTAGCCCGTCAGGTAACTGCATAATGCTGTACTGTGATAAACTAGTTTGGTAGGTGTTCTAATCAGAGATTTGCCAACTGTCTGTTTGTCTGCCTGAGAAAGGAACAATGCTTTTTAGAGTATGCACACTCTGTACAATTCACATACTCCACTTTGGCAAGGGTGCTGATGTCACCCACCTAGAAATACAACTCTGGGACTGCCATAACCCCATATTTTCTGTAGCATGTCAGGTAACTGTGTAATGCTGTAGTATGATAAACTAGTTTGGTAGGTGTTCTAATCCCACACTTGCCAACTGTTTGTGTGTGCGTGTCCTTCTGCCTGAGAAAGGAACAATGCTTGTTAGAGTATGCACGCTCCTTATAATTCACATACTCCACTTTGGCAAGGGTGCTGATGTCACCCACCTAGAAATACACTTCTGGGACTGCTGTAGCCCAGTAATTTCTGTAGCATGTCCGGTAACTGTGTAATGATGTAGTGTGATAAACTAGTTTGATAGGTGTTCTAATCCCAGACTTGCCCACTGTGTGTGTCTGTCTGCCTGAGAAGGGAATAATGCTTTTTAGAATATGCACACTCCTTACAATTCACATACTCATCTTTGGCAAGGGTGCTGATGTCACCCACCTAGAAATACACTTCTGGGACTACCATAACCCAGTAATTTCTGTAGCGCGTTGGATAACTGTGTAATGTTGTAGTGTGATAAACTAGGTGGGTAGGTGTTCTAATCCCAGACTTGCCAACTGAGTATGTCCATGTCTATCTACCTGAGAAGGGAGCGATGCTTTTTAAGAGTATGCACACTCCTTACAATTCACATACTCAACTTTGGCAAGGGTGCTGATTTCACCCACCTAGAAATACACCTCTGGGACTGTCCTAACCTAGTAATTTCTGTAGCCTGTCAGGTAACTGCGTAATGCTGTTGTGTGATAAACTAGTTTGGTAGGTGTTCTAATCCTCGACTTGTCAACTATGTGTGTCTGTCTGTCTGAGAAGGGAACAATGCTTTTTAGAGTATGCACACTCCTTACAATTCACATACTCAACTTTGGCAAGGGTGCTGATGTCACCCATTTAGAAATACACCTCTGGGACTGCCATAACCCAGTAATTGCTGTAGTGTGTTGGGTAACTGTGTAGTGTGATAAACTAGTTTGGTAGGTGTTCTAATCCCAGATTTGCCAACTGTGTGTGTGTGTCTGTCTGCCTGAGATGGGAGCAATGCTTTTTAGAGTATGCACACTCCTTTCAATTCACATACTCAACTTTGGCAACCGTGCTGATGTCACCCACCTAGAAATATACCTCTGGGACTGCTGTAACCCAGTAATTTCTGCAGCGCATCGGGTAACTGTGTACTGCTGTGATTTAGAACTGTGGTAGGGTTCCATCCACAACCATGGCGGTTATGTGTTTTCTGTGTGTTTCAATGTCTGTGTAGGGAGCAGGACATTATAGCTTACTCACTCACAGGATATTTACAATGCCCTGCATTGGTGATCCTGCTGTTGTTATTATTCCTTGTCAAATACACCTCTGGAGAATGAGTTTCCTAGTAATCCTTGTGTTGCATCCTATAATATCTCCATGCAGTAGTGTGATATAGATCTTGGTCATGAGTTCTATACCCATGCATGTCAGTTGTGGATGTTTTGTGTGTGTCTCACTGTCTGTTTTGTGAGAAATGCATTTTGGGCTACTCACTTGCAGGAAATTCGAATTGTCCTACTTTGGTAACCCTGCGGATAAAATACACCTTTGGGGATGGGGTAGCCCAGTAAACTCTGTAGCACGTGCTATAACTGCATAATGCTGTAGTGTGATAAACTAGATAGATAGGAGTTCGCTTCCAAGACGTGGCAAGTGTGTGTGCGTTTGACAGTCAGGGCCTGTGCGGAGGTGGCTGTGAGTGTCTAACCACTGGACATGTTGAGGAGTGTGTTTTGAGTTTTCCTATATGGTGGCCATATTATATGTCACAATGTCCACCTCACGAGGATTACAGATTTAAATCAGCCAAGAGACTGTGTTGGCAAGCCATACCCCTACATCTGGCAAAAGGCCTGGTGAACAAAGTAAGCACCCCTACTATTACCCAGAATATGGTCTGAACCCATGTGTCATACACAAGCACAATTGCCTAGAAAATCCCACTATGTTGCGATTACCCTGCACATTGTTTACAGATAGTAGGCATGGTGTGAATGCAGTGGGCTGCAGAGGGCATGGCACCCTGTCCACCAGTATAATAGGCACATCATTGCGGACAATGCGCCTTCGCTATGTTCTTCACTGGATGCCTGCAACATATGTGGTGCCATCAAATGTGATCCACAAAGGACATACAATGCCTTACACACATGCCCTGTATGGACAGATGCCACTGACACCAGGGAATACCTGTATCATGCTATCAAAGCAGGTGCAGGATCAACCTGCTATCTGTTAGCAGGTCCTGCCACACCAGGCCAGGATTGGCACATCTGATGATAACAGTCTGTGTACACAACATGTGCCAGGCAAACCAGGTACACTTAAACATGTCACTGTACATTAATGTGGGATGTGCACATCCCAGGCAATGTCCATGTCAATGACTATCAAACACAAACATGGCATGCATTGCAAAGCAATGGGCACACACAATGGTAACCAGGATGACAAGACAGTTAATACAATACCCATCTGTGTTGGACATTGCAGACACTACACCCCTGAACCACACTGCAGACCATTGTTAGGTGACCTGATGCCAAGGATTACCCCTCACCCAGCCTTGTACAGCCATCTTGCACAGCCAACCACTGCACACCCATGAAGCAATGCACACATGCATGTCAGTACTGGCACCTTGTGTCTGTGTGTGGGGTATGATTTTCCCAACTACAGTCACACCCAGTATAACTCTCATTGGCATACTGACTGACGTCAGACACATTCACATGCCCTAGCCCATAGAACCTCAGGATAACCCCTGTGGTGCATGTAATACCCGTGAATTACTGTAGTGTGGCAAACTAAGTAGTTAGGAAGTGTATTTATGAGCCTGCCAAAGTATGCCAATGTGTCTGAGTCCCTTAGACAGTGTGGTTATGTTGACAATGACATCTGTTCATGTGAACAGCCATGTGTGCTACACCTAATGTATGTCTAATCTCTGTTGCAGATGTCGCTTACCAGCACACATATATGTTCTTACAGCACACCAACATGTCAGCTATGTGGCACATGGAGTAACTGCATGCACTTGTAATAGTAATGATTAGTCAGTCAGGGGGGTTTGAACCCCTGTACTGGTAGGTGTGTGACAGATGATGCTTAGGTTTTAGTCTCCCAGCCCTTCACTGATGTACTTTGCCTCTGTCTGCCCCTCCCACACACTCTCTGGTGTATGTGGAGATGTACACCTGCTCAGCAGCAGCTTGTGTGTTGTAAGTGATGGTCATGATCAGGTGATGGCCTCTGCATCTATTGCAGTCCTCCTCTAGCTGATTGCATGTGGAACAGCTGTGGTGGCATTCCCATAGCCAATTGCATGGAAACACAGTACAATATCTAGGAACATCATGTTGGTGTTTTCCCATGACAGTCGCTGTGAGTGGAACCTGGATCTGGTATTTGGTAAACAGCATCACAGATGAAATCTGGATATTCCTCAAATGACATACACAGTGGAAAATAGCCTAAAGATGGGAGGGTGATGTGCCAGACATGACTACAGCATGTAAGTGTAGCTATGCTTCATTCAGACTACTGCCAATTTAACAAGTTGTGTGTGGTAATGGCTAGTCTGCATGTTCTAATAACTGACAAGGCAGTGCTCTGTTTGTGAGGAAACCCCCATCTGTAGGGTCATCTGTGGTCTGGTCAGTGTGTGGCTCCATTTGTTTCTTGTGTTATGGACAGAACACACATCTGTGAACTGCAGAAGCACAGTGTGAGCATTGCAGTCAGTACATGGTGACAGTGATGAGAGTTACTGCCATCGCATCCCTGATTGGACATATGTCACATGAAACAGTGGTATGACAGTCACTGTCTGAGGTTATCACAGTGACATGCCAATAGTGGGCCAATGTTCATAGCTGCAGTCACAAGTCATCTACGCTTTGGACAGATGTCTTGCAGTATATATGCATATGTTGTGCTCCCTCTGCAAATGTATGACATCTGTTGTCTTGGGTTGATGGTAATATCTATGCATGGTGTTATAAGTAATCCTGAATGCTGTTGACTATTACTAAGCCTTATCTGTGTTAAAACTGCAACACCATAGGCTGTATGGGATTGGAGGTCCCAGCAGAACCACCTGTCCCACTTCAGCTGGCCATGGTACCGGGCACCAGCACTTTAAAGTGTGAGCGGGTGTGCATGGGTTTGCGCGGAAATAAGCAATGCTAGCCTCCGGTTACAGTTTCTTACACTTAATTAGCCTCTGCATTGCTTCACCAGTATGATACTCGCATACCAGCAGCCAAACAGGCTTACACTAACTTGCTCCCGCACTTGCAAATGCACTGCATTTGGTGTTTGCATCTGACACTCACACCCCTGGGTGGGGTGAGTACTACAATAATACCTTGTGATGCCTATTACATCGGCTTACATGCCTACTGTGGGTGTTGCGACCATGTGTTCATAGATGTTGTGTAGTGGTTATGCAATGACACATATGGTCATACCATACTTAGCCATTTAAACTGGACTGTGCTGCAGTGGAACCCATATCGGGAATGGCTGCCCATTAGGCGTAAACATGCCGGTTGACTGTACATAATCCGCTGCCTGTCCAGAGTTTGCTTCATACTATTGGTGCGTTCCTCTTACAATCTGCACCTGTCTGACAAATACCTGGGAACTGACACCATTAAATACAGACAAGTAATTGGGTTTAGGACCCCACATCCTTCAGCCGAGTCATGCTACTGCATACCTATTATTATATCAACTTTCTATGGTTGTAAGTGGAATATGTGCTTTCCGTCCCTATTTATTCCCCCAACGGTTTATGTTCTGTCTAGTGGTTTTGCTCTTAGGGGTTGAGAGGTATTGGCATAGGCTCTGCCCATTTTGGAATATTACTTACATCCCCGGGGCGGTCCTAATAAACCTGCGCCAGCCAACACCTGCACGCCTAGGCCCATAATTGCATACCCATAGTTCCCCCACCTGCCCCTCCTCTACAGCACTCATCCTTACTGTGGGTGCAGGTGGGGGTCTAACCACACCACTACACACTGCCCACTCTCCACGTGTCAGGACGCATGTCATACGTTGTGTCGACCCATGGGTTGTCAGGCTTGTACAACCTACTGGTCCATGTACATCTACAGCCTGGTTTGATGAATCATTACAAGGACTGACTCCGATGATCAGTAATTTTTGGGGTGTCTCACAAGGGACATTGATGTCTTTGTTTCAAGATTAGACCTGGCAGGTCTCTCCCACTGGTAGTATCCTGCCTGTGGTCTGGGAAGCAGTGGTATGTTTACTTGTATCATGTGCTTGTATGTTTCACCTGTCTGGGTGGGGGTGGTTGATGCTACGTGTTACACGTTTGTTGATTGGACCCCTCATCCCCATTTGCATGGCCTGTGAACATATGTAATTCGTAACTGATGTATCATATCCTAGCTATTTATATGTGTATATTTACACACAGACACACACACACACACACACACACACACACACACACACACACATATATAAATATATATATATATATATATATATATATATATATATATATATATATATGGGTCTACCTGACATATGGTCGACAGTTCATATGGTCGACAGTTCATTTGGTCGACAAGCAGATTTGCCCCTTCCCCAATGTTGTGTGACCCTGGAGTTGATATATATAGTTAGGGGGGGTGGGGGGCACAGCCCCCCACCTAAAATGCTTGTCCATCAAATGATCTGTTGACCAAATGAACTGTCGACCATATGAACTGTCGACCATGTCAGGTAGACCCATATATAGATATATATATATATATATATATATATATATATATCATATATATATATATATATATATATATATATATATATATATATATATATATATATATATATATATATATATGATATATATGTATATATCTACATTACTATATACAGATATAACTGTATATGAATGCATACATGTATATATTTATATATTGCTGTCTATGTATATCTAACAACATATGGGTGTATGGGTGTCTGCATATGTATATATCTATAAGTGGGTATGTATATGTATTCTGTCTCTGTATGTATACATTTGTACTATGGAAAGGGAGAGGTATATCTCCATGTTGCTATGGGTAGATATGCACACACATTCCTCTACATATATACATCTACATCTGGTTATTCTGTTCTCTGCCATGTAGATTAGGCTTTGCTGCAGTGGGACTCGTACCGGGTGTGGCTGCTTGTTGGGCGACTCCTCTGCCCAGTAAACACTTTTGCTCACATCCCTGGGGCTGTCTGTATAGGCCACATCAGTCAACACCTGCAGACCTAGACCCATAACTAGCTACCCATAGTTCCCCCACCCGCACCTCATCTACTGCACCCATCCTTATTCTGGGTGCAGGTCGGATCTGAACACAACACTAGACGCTGCCCACTCTCCACTTCACAGGACCCATGTTGTACGTTGTCTCTACCCATGGGTCATCAGGCTTTTTCACCCTTGTATTCTGGGTATGTACACACCCCAGCCAGAATGGTCATCGTAGCAGCTTCCTTTGGTTATATGTCAATTTTTGAGGCGTCCCGCAAGGGACGCTCCTGTCTGTTCCAAGATTAGATTTCACGGGTGCACTCTGTCCCTCACCTTGGTTGTATCCTGCCTGTGGTCTGGGGAGCAGTGGACTATTTACATTGTTTGTGGGTTTGTGTGTATGTTTCCTCTGTCCGGCTGGAGGGAGGGGGTGTCATGCTACGTGTTACATGTTTCTTGCTTGGGCCCCTCACATCCATTGGCATAGCCTGTGAGCATATGTCATTCTTGTGTGCTGTTTCTTATCATAGCTGTATATCTGTGTATATCTACGCACACACACACACACACACACACACACACACACACACACACACACACACACACATATATATATATATATATATGTATGTCTGTAAGGCAATGCATCCCCCCATGCAAATGCACTTAAACACACTTACTTGTGCTTATTTATGCTTACTACTGCTTAGTTATGCTTAAACCTGCTTACTAGTGCCTTATTCATTATGACACTGACCCTTTGCTCCAGTTCACTTTTAATTGTTAAAAATATGAAAAAAATAATAAAACAGCCACCAAGGACTAAACGTAGGTCTTCACTATTTTAATAAAACACAGAACCAAATAACTAAGTGCTTTCACCAGGCATAAACCGCTGGCCAGCGGTTTATGCCTGGTGAAAGCACTTAGTTATTTGGTTCTGTGTTTTATTAAAATAGTAAAGACCTATGTTTAGTCCTTGGTGGCTGTTTTATTATTTTTTTCTCATTTTAAGTGTTGAGTGGTGGTTTATCTGCTTGGATTTCTTTGTTTTTTCACCTTTAATTGCTATTTGCATGTTATACAGCAGACAGATGTCAAGATATGTTCATATACAGATTACCAATGGAAAATGGGAATGTCTGTTCGTTAGGTGGATGCTCTAACCACTACACTATTGCTGTGCTGCTTCATTTGCATATATACCCATATACCCATGGATCCTAGTTCCACAAACACCCACCCCAACACTTCACTGACACAGCAGTCATCCATTCTCCATTTGGATACATGGTGTATCCACACGACTACACATTGGCCACTCCCTACTTCTGTAGACCCATCCCATGGGTTGACTCACTCCACGTATCCTCAGACATCCTAAATGTTTAGTCCACACACATTGGTGAAATGAGTGACCAATAGGACACTATTCACAATTTTTGGGTTGTCCCACCTGGGAAACACGTCTTTATTTCAAGATTAGACGCTATACTTCATTATATCATTGCTCCCATTAACATGACACTACAATAAATTAATAACTATGACTATGTGGTAACACATGAGAGCTAATGATGTACGTGTTTCGCAAAATTATGTTACAACTAGGACCGGTTTAGTGATTGGTGTTGCTGTAGCAGGCAGATCACAGGAATGATTCCATGTGTGACAAAGTGATTTTTTTTTGAGAACAGCACTGACTTTGGACAATGTACAAGTTTCTGCAATTTTGCAGATTCATCCCTTCCCTCTTATGCACAACCTATTATTCTATCTACTGTCGAAGTTTGTACGGACACTTTCATGTTATTTATGTCTGCAAAAGGAATGAATGTGTTACAGGGAATATACTTCTACATATAGATGTATGCATGTGTGTATGCATATATACTTATAATGAACTCGCTGACCTCCACGGGGCGGTCCAATTAGAACCAAGCCATCCAACCCTGACACACCTGGATCCATAATTTCATACCCATGGTTCCTCCACCCCACCCGAGTTCGACATACACACAAACCATCCATTCTCTGGTTGCTATCACAGCCATGACATACCTCCACACATTGCCCTCTCCCCAGCGTTAGGGATCCTACATGTATTTTGTCCCAACCTATGTATCATCAGGCTGTCTCACCATTTGGTCTTTGAACATACCTGCCCTTGCTTGTGTAATGGTTGGAAGTCCAGTTTGCCTAGCAATTTATGGGTAGTCTCACCAATGACTACCCTGTGACTGTTTGTAAAGTAGACTTAGCAGATCAACAGTGTTACTCCCACTGGTAGTATCCTGCCTGTGGTGTGGGTAGCAGTGATTTGCTCACTCCTGCCCAGCTTGATATGACATAAGCTGACAGCACTAAATAATACTGGGGTTGCTGTTGATTCCCTTCTCATTTTTTTTTATATGCTTTATTGTCACGACATTCATTCTTCATATATATATATATATATATATATTTATTATGTATATATATATATATATATATATATATATATATTTATTATATATATGTACATACGCATGCACATACATCTACATAATTATATACATTTCCTATGCTGTTGCATGACTGTGCTGGATGATATGTTTGTGATAGCATCAGATTTATTTAGTTTATTTTGTTGAGTATTTACAACTACTTTTAAGAGGTAAGAGCTGCTTTGAGAACACAAATCAGACTAATTCAAACATTAAAATAGGTTCCAGAAGCTATGCAAGATGTCTCTGACACACACTACTACCATTTGGTGTACAAGGAAGTGATTTATTTATGTCTAGCATGATTCATATAAAGGGGGATTGACTTGCATTCTGGGGAAGACCTCCAAGATCACTTTACTAGAGCAGGTTCATTAAGATATAATAACCACTTACTGATTTTGATGCATTAAAATAGAGTACAAAGATGTAATGAAAGAAATGAAATACAATGGCAACTATAAACAAACGTGGTGTTAATTCTGCAGCACCTTCCAAGGAAAACAGCACTAAGAAAAAATAAAACTGTAGGAAGCATGTGCCGCAATACAATTCACCTAGAAGTCTAATTCTGGTTTGCTGTAAGAACACCAAAATAAATAAATTAGATCTGCATGTTTTGGGGTAGCACCATATTTCTTAACTTATTTTGTCAAGAATTCTGGACAAAGCCAAAAATAATGTGTGTGTTTTTTAAATATTACACTAATTCACTTAAAAATTTTTAATAGAACAACAGGCGTTGAATCAACATGCATTTTTGAACAATAAGAAGTATATATCTTTAATGACTGGCATTACTGACTGACTGTAATTATGAGTGATTTACCAGAAAATCAAAAACATTATGAGAGACAGGACAAACATCTGAAGCAAAATAAAACACATTCCACAAAAACAGGGATAGCTGGGAGGTACGAGTAGCATTGAAAAGGAAATGTCTGGTCACAATAACTATTTTCCAGGGTATGGATACTTTTTAGGGAGGTAAGGGATTTTAAATGACGCAGTTGTGATTTTCTGAATGTTATTATGACTGTCTATGAACAAGTCTCAGAAGACTTAACAAATGTGTAGTTTTGACTGAGATAATTAAAATTATATATCCTTAAATTTTTATGCTGAAGCTTCTTCATTTTCATATAGTTTGCTATGTTTGGCAATACCATAACTTCCATAGTCTCAACAAGAAAAAGATTCACAGAAGCCACAGCCATCGTCAGCTTTCCATCTTCAAATCAAAAACACTAGTCTACCTCTCATAAGGTGGAACAAATGGGCAAAATGTGGAACATTTAGTAACAACCAGTAAGGGAGCTCACAGCATAGATAAATGGTCACTTTATACTTATAAAAATCTTTTGATGGCCAGTCTTCCATTGCTTACCAGAACAGGCACTTAAAGTGACTGCAATGGAATAAAATTATTTTACATTATTTCAAGAAGGAAAATTTATCCAGCAGTTATCATAATATAAAAGATGAAGTAAGGGATTTTACTACACACTGAGTTCTTCAATCATTAGAGACTGTTGGGAGAAACAACTCAAGCTGTAAAAATCCAAGCCCTAGATGGATAAGCCAAGCAATATGCCCCCCCCCAAAAAAAAACAAAAAAACAAAAAAAACAGCTTCAGTCAGCATCAAGAATTTAAGCAATACATGTAGGAACAGGCTAGCAACATCATGAATACCATGCCATACATAACAGCAAAAAAATAAAAATAAAAAAATAGCCATAGTGAAATTTCCATCTTTGACAGTGAAATACTGCACTATCTCACACAATGTGGAACAGATGAGTAAAACGTGTCATATTTACTATCAACAGCTAGGGAGGACACTCACACCATGGTTAATATGTGGTCTTTAAACTTAAAAAAAAAGTTCTTTCATACCCCAAGCCCTGCCAGAACAGTCACTTGGCTGCAAAGCAGCAGTTTACTTTTACTCTGTTTATAAGGAGAACAACTTGTATGGCAGTTGTAATATACTGTGTTTCTTCACACATCCATCTCCTCAAACATTAAAGACTTGAGAGTAAGTTACAAAAGTAAAGGACCACCCCACTCACTCAGAAAATAAGCAAATCATTATCATATTCTCACTGACAAACAATGTTAGCCTTTCCCCCTATCGCATTTATTACTTCATTGATCTCTGACCCATATGCCCATAGACATGCACACGCATGCACGCGCGCGCGCGTACACACACACACACACACACACACACACACACACACACACACACACACACACACACACACACTCACTCACACACATCCATCTATCAATTTCAGACACTTGTATGACTGTATACCTCAAATATTTGCTTAAGATCAAGTGGATGAATACATCCATAAATAATGGCCCAGAAATATATCTCAAGTCATTGATGTCAGAGACATTCAATACAACTCCCCTCTTCCCTCTCAACTTCTTAGCTCAAGAATCACTAACATACACAAAAACAGGAAAATATTTTAAATATTTCTCTTACATACTTAGAACATTGCTGGAACAACAAACTGCATTGTAAAACATTTTCTGAAGGGTACAAAGCATGAAACTCACACACCTTCATTATTTAGTAACCACAAACTGCAACAATTTGTCTGAAAGCCACAAGTTTAACAAGGAGCAGACCAAAATATCTCTCAGTGTCTTTGCTTGATAATTCTGGATAAAGCCAGAAATAATAAGGGACAAGAAGGAGCACATTATAAATATTACTTCATATATGTGTTAACCAGATAAACCCACTGGGGAAGTGCCCTTTTTAAGGGATGACCCATAAGCATTGTTTGGATACCTGACTTGCTCCAAGTCACACTGTAGGCAAAAGGTGGTGAAAGGATTCAAATCCTATACCTTTGACTACCGGAACTACTTTATTACTAACTCAGAGACTTAAGTGTCAAGTAACTCTGGTTCACTTAAAACATTGATAGAACAACAACAGGTGTTGCTTGGACTTACATTTTCTGAACAATAAGAACTATGAAATTTTAGACCTCAGCTATGAAATTCTAATGACTGATATTGATACCTTCCACTGCAAATAAAGGTAATGAAGGTTTGGCAGTTGGTATGGAGGACTGAGGCCCCAGGCTGTTAACGAGTTGCCATTTGTAGTCAAGGGTATATGGTGTGATCCTTTCCACCTATATTGCCCACTATGTAAGTCTGAGCAACTCACTTAACCAGACTGTGCTAAAGGGTTGTCTTATGTATTACTTACTTAAGAAATACTTGGTTTGTATATCCATGTCAGAGAACTGAGGTCTTCAGATAGACACACACACACACACATATATATGTGTATATATATATATATATATATATATACATATATATATATATATATATATATATATATATATACACACACACACACTCTCTTGCAATCTGTTATCTTCTTTCAGGGTATTGTGCATGTTCTGTTCTGTTCTCACATCATATGAACATAATGTCAAGTTCAAAAAATGTACTTTCAGTTGAAAAATGTCTCATTTGTAGACTGTTCTTCCATATTAAAAAAAAAGAATGAACTTTTTCTTCTCCCAAACCATGCTTGCACTTTCAACTGAGAGGACAGGGAATGGGGATTTGATTTAGAAAAAATAGAGGCTTTTTTTTCTTTTTTAATTGTTTTATTATTTCATGGACTGGAGCACTTACCAGGGCAAACAGTTCCACACATATTAAATTTATATAGACACACATACACACACATACACACACACACACACACACACACACACACACACACACACACACACACACACACACACACACACATATATATATCAGATTTCATAACATCAAAAGATTGCATAAAGTTAAAGAATTGAGGATAATGTGAGAAAATTGGAGAGTCCACTTTCTTAGTCTTGTCTGAGTCTAACTGCCATATGAAGACACTGACAGTAATGGTCTGAGTGTTGATCAACTTGACAGGGGCAAACAGTAGGTTCCCCTTTTACAGTTGTCAGATATTTCTAATACTGAAAATGCCAAGGCATTATTAATGAGTACTTAGCACTACATTGCAAACTGTCTTCATTTAAAGTACAAATTGAGAAACAATGTGTGTTGGTAAACATAGAACTCCTTTAAGTTTCAGTGAGATTTCTTCAGAAGATTTTAAAGGGAATAAACCTCACAATTAGTTAATCAACAGGGAAATAATGCATGCTCCTGAATTAAGAAAAATTGTGTCTAACATAGTACATACAGACTACACCATTCGGCAGTTGTATAATTCAGCCATAACAATGAAAGTAACATTATAGAAAGTGTTTTCGTAGTTATTTTATTGTCATAACACACTGTATACCACCAAGGCTAGTATATTCAGATAGTGTACATGAATTTAAGTGGATAATATACATAATTACAAGAATATAGAACGCACGTATAACCAATAAGAAACGTACATGAACACTTCTGCTTTAAATACCCAAAAGGCAACTGTTACAGAAATGTAGAAGTGGGACAACTGCACCCCAACATCTCTCTTCCCAGCTGCCCTGCTACTTTTATATCCTAATTCCAATGATGCACAGCTTAATAGAGTAGGAAGCACCTGGCCTGGGATTCAAAAATAATCCCAGTGCTGGCAGTAAGTGCTGCAGCAAAAAGAGTGTCCTCAGGATTCATTAAGACCTGCACGACATGCAGGAACAGTGCAGGAGCTGCTGTATGCAATATGTCCACCGAGCGATTCATTATGGAGCTTCCGGGCCATGCATGAGCGCTCCTACAGTCTTCCTGCATGAACACCATTGTCTTATGCTAATTACATCATTTGCTGGTGAAAACCATGCAAATGAAGTGAATTAGCAATTCAACAAGCAGGCAGGTGTTCGTGCAGGAATAGTGCAACCTGCAGAAATGTATTAAGTTACTAGCTGAATACATTTCTGCAAATAAGAAAACAGAGGCATGACAGCTTCAAGTAAAGCATGTATTCCATTTATTAGTCATGCCAATGGCCCAATATATGGCCATTGGCATGAAAATAGTTTTATTTTTTTTTAAATAAAATTTTTTTGGCCGATCCCGGCCTTTTAAGCATAGGGCAGTGGCGCGCAAATGGAATCATGCCGAAAATTTTAAAAAAAGGGGGAAAAAATAAAATTCGAGAGAAATCTGCACTTTGCCATTATAGTCAAAGGCATGCAGAATGAAAACAATACCAGGAAATAGTGGTTGCTAAGGGGAAAGGCTCAGTATAAGTGTAGTAACTCAGGACTAAGGCAGTGGTGTATGCAAATGAGGGGATTTATACTGAATCACAAATTTCTTCTAAGTGTCAGACTGCACCTAACCATGTAGGTGTTCTAACACCACCGTGTAGACAGGAGGAGCAGCTAACATGGAAAGGGGGTGTGCCATGCTTGCTGTAAGCACATTGGAGCTCAGTGGCCCATGTTTGCCCTTAGCTAAGCACAGCTAAGGAGGGGTGTGTGTCTGAGGCTGTATTTTCCTATTCCATGAAATGCAGAGTGTGTTTGCGTGCAGGGAGGGCCAGTTCTGCTTAAAAGTATTTACTATAGATAAACAGGTGTGCACGGTGCACACTGGGCCTAAAACAAAACAAAAAAAACCCCACAGGCAATAAAAGAACTGTTTACATTTGAGCACCAGGAATGCACAGCGCACATCAGGATTTAAACAGGGAGGAAAAGGGAAGAGGAAACAGCAGAAGGAAGGCAATCAAGGAGAACTACCATAGCTGGCGGGTGGAATGCATCAGAATCTGCCAGTTACACAGGCAGCAGCCCAGCACACTACTATAAACTATGCAAACACCTTTCAGTCTGTTTTTTCCCACAAACTCTACACCACTGGTGTACACATTCAGGGGAATTTTAAACTGACAAAATTAACAAAACATGTTAGGGGCTGCTGTTGATTTGATCTATCAGTATGCGCTATGGACTGAGGGTGGCGAGGAGGACAATGCTGACAACCAACTCAGACCGAGGAGGAGGAGAAGAGTGTTCAGACCCAGGGTAACCTACCAGGGGCTACATGATCTGGAGACAGTAGAGTGCTATGGGTTGGACAGGGACATACTTCAGCAACTTGTTTTAGCTTTGCCAGCCTCACCTCAGACCCAGAACCAACAGAAGGGAACCCCATCTCAGTGGATACCAAGGTATGTGTAGCCTTAAGAATACTAGCTACAGGTACTTTCCAAAGACCAGCTGTGGATACCATGGGGGTCTCACAGGTGTCTGCATCCTGGATACTCCACCAGTTCCTGAATGCCATGCGACTGCATGCCACTGAGCACATTTACTTCCCCAGCACTCATGAGGAGAGGATCAGCAATATGTGTCTTTTCCACCATGTAGCAGAATACCCAGAGGTACTGGGTGCCATAGACTGCACGCACATCCACATCAAAGCACCACCTGGTGACCAGGATAGGGTGTACCTAAATCACAAGGGGATCCATGCCATCAACTGCCAGGTTGTGTGTAATGCCAAGGGCATTATCATGAATGTGTGTGCTGGCAGCCCTGGAAGCTATCATGACTCCACATCCGGCATTCATCACAGCTGTACCGGGCATTTCCCAGTGGGGACATCCCATATGGCCATCTGGTGGGGGATGCTGGCTACGCACTGGAGCCGTGGATGATGACATCCATCAGAAATGCACACACACCCACACAAGAATGCCATAATGAGGCACACACACAAACCAGGATCATTATAGAGCATGTGCTTGGGATGCTCAAGTCATGGTTCCACTGCCTTGACATATCCAGTGGAGCCTTGCAGTATTTTCTAGCTACATGTGCACAGATGTTCATAGTATGTGCCATGCTACACAATATGATCCTGCGGAAATAGCTGCAGCAGGAACAAAATGGAGAAGGGCCGCACAGTCCCCCCCACCCCATTGCCAAGGTCTCCACAGGCACAGAGGGACTTGGAGGAACATCCTGAGCCTGCCCCTGTAGGCAGACAGAGATGTGCCCAGTATGCCCTGTCCTTGACAAAGAGGCAACACATAGCACATACACTGACACTGTAGGATGCAAGGGACTGATCTCTCTCCCTGACTTGCACACACAGTAAAATGGATGCCAAACAACACACCACCTATAACCTAACATGTGTATGCAGTGTACTGTGTGCATCCGATATAGTCAGCTCTCAAGCACCATCCTCACAACAGCCTCAGGCACAAAGTAAGTCAGTCTCCTAAACAAAAATGAATGAATGGCGTGGAATGTTCTGATAGCATATCTATGGTATTGATTCAAGCATGCAAGGGAATGGAGTGGCTTACTGGGGTAGCAGCAGACAACTGACAGCTCTGTGGGACAGCAGGAAGTGTATCCCCAATACTGGCCTACCCACACCATGCAGTACCACCCTAGTTGACAAATACCACTGCAGTATATGTGGTGAGCCAAATAACTGGGCGATCATAGGTCACATGCATGGATGTCAAAGTGGGGGCCCCATACCCAACCCCAGCCTCAGCCAGCAGATCAGCTGTAGAAAATCATACAAAAATGCCTGGCAAAGGTCCCCATATGGCGACATCCATGAAATCCCCACCAACAGACTTTTACACAGTAATATCACAGCAGGTCTGGCAGTGGCAGTATGGCTTTGAAAGGTAAGAAGTCTGAAACTACAAATGTCTATGCCAGAACAATCTGACCTGTGGTCAATACTGCTATGCCTATAGTCTGAAAGATAGGGCACACCACTATGCTAAATGGGACCAAAATGTTAAGCAAGTATCAGCACAGTCTCTTCAAATGTGTATTGTTTACAGATGTGTCACCCCCCCCATAGTCCCATAGAAATGCAGTAACATGTCCCTAGCCTTAAGCAGCATCCAGCTGTCAACTAGAGTGATGGCTCAACACAAACAGAAAGCAATTGTCAGTAACACCCACAATCAACTTACTGGTGCCATCCCAAGGTTGTCCGCGGCTGGCAGCCTGGGAACTTATGATAATCAGAATGCACTGCCTTGCTACAGATGGCCTGCATCTGTCACACCTGGCCTACAGGCCTGTGGCAAATGCCCATGCCTCACCCACAGTGCCCTGTTAGGGAGTGTCATGGGGTCCATAACACCAGCATAACACAGTTTAAAAAAGGCAAAGAAAGGCCATGCTGCTAACTGCTAGGAGAAAACCTGCCAGTGTCAGAGAGCCAGAAATCTGGCCAAAGCAATGAATAATGGGGTGAAAAAGGTCCAGAGAGAAGGACATCTTTGAAATACTGCTCTAATAATGTAATAAAGTTGAAGGGATGATTGCAGTAGCATGGAATGTCTGATTGGGTATGAAGTCAGAAACTGCAATGTCAAATGTCAGTAATATCTGACTTCAACCCTGAGTAACTTGCAAAACACTTTTCCTTGAAAACCACACTTGTTTGCATAACCAACAAGATATATGAGTCATGAATGTGGACATCCTGTGTTACTCTGTCCAGTCGGCAGGCAGGGCTAGGAGTCTAAACATGGGAATGCACTCATTGCACAGTCTTAACCCTGGAAGATAGTGCCATGTCTGCATCCACAGAACCCTGGCCCACAGCCATGGGGAGTAACACACCCTTCCTTTATCACTCATCCTATGCAACATCCTGACTCCAAAATGTGGCCAGCCAAGCAAAATGAGGTGGGCCATACATATACGTCAGACCCTAGCATACATTACTGAGAGAAATAGTCACAATCACTGTATGGCCCATTTTATTCCATTTTGATAGGTTATCCCCAGATATCCTGCACCAGCAGGTTAAGAGGTATTGTTGTAGCACAAAACAAACCAGACTAGAGTACCGCAATCCCTGGAATAGAGTCTCACATGTACTACAGAAGGTCACACTTGGCATGCTCATACACTTAGAGAAATGTCAGTAGGATCTAGGAATGAACAGGCCTTCCCCACCCACTGCACTTTCCATTCCCCTACATTAGCAGTCCTAAAGATGTCTGTCACCATAGAAGTACCTTTTGTCAGGTCTCAGCCCTAAAAGCTCTGTGGTGCATGTGATAACTGTTTACCGCTATAGTACAAATAACTAGTTAGATAGGAGTTTTAATCTCAGTAATGGCAAATGTCAAAGTAAGTCTGTGTGTTTACAAGTTAAAGCTTTTGGGTCCATTCAAACCCAGTACACTTTCCCTTTCCCTACTTTAGCAGTCCTGCAGATATCAGTCCACCTTCGAAGCCCCTTTTACCAGGTTTCAGCCCCATAAGCTGTGTGGCACATGCAATAACTGCATAACTGCATACATGCCTAGCTGTTATGGCGGTAATTTGATTTTGAACACTGCCTAATAAGGCACTATAGGGGTGGCAAGACACTTGGCTAGTACCTGGAAACCCAGGGGTTACAGATGCAGACCATCTATGGCAAGGCATTGAGGTCTGTCAATCATGTTACCCCAAGCAGAGAGATACTGGATCCCCTGAGAATGACACACAACATGTAAGCCAATGTTGCAGTTAATCATTTGTTGATAGTACTGCAGCATCATTCTGGGTGATGGTAGTATACTGCTCTGGGCTACTGTCATATCAGCCTGGATCACATAATCCAAGAGTTCAGCCATGTCTTTTCTTATGTAGTCCAGGGAGGTGTGTCCCAGGTCTTTCACACCCACATGAGTGTTGACAGAGTGATACTTGTAGTTGTGGAGTGCCCTGACTGGGTGTGTCATGTGTTGGATGCTGGCATATGATAGACAGCTGGCTGTTACCTCCTCCATAATCAACCTAGTGAGTGGGACATCTGCGAGTCTCAGTATTGAGTCACCCATGATTACTGTATTGTGCAAGGTGGTCAGCCTTAGAGACTTAGGTTGAGGGGCACACTGTGTAGGTGACATATGTGTCCTTTGGCATAGGCTTTGTCGTGGTGTCTGAGTGGGTGTCTGTCTTGCTGGTCCGTGCTGTTTGTGTAAATGTCCATTGCGTTCCTCTGTGAAGGTGGGCATGTGTTTTTTCAGTGTATGTTAGGGCTGTCATAGTGGGTGTTGTGTTTAGCTATGTGTTCCACATGGTGTGGTGCATGTGTTGACCTAATCCTCTTGACCAGCTAATGCAGTCTTTGCTGGACAGTGCATATTTACACATTTGGTGATATAGGGGCAAATCTTACACGTCTGAGTGTTTGGAGTGTAGAGGAGAGGGTTGTTGGTGTACATGAGGCAGTTACAACAGTGCCTCAGAATGGACAAGTGTAGCAGGTTAATGGGTGAAAGCACAGAAAAATGCACTTCAATCATGCCAGGAGGGGTGGTCATAACTACTAAGTACTGGTGCCAATTCTGTGAGGAACGAGTACTGCTGATGGCTCCCAGGTGTGCTCCACTCATTGATACAATAATATGTTGAAGTGCAAAGCTATTAAGCTATTTAAAGTGCAAGACAGAACAAACTAGCAAGATGCAAGGGAAAAACTGAAGGCAGACTTTCTGCCACCTGTAATACTTTACCTCAGCTGTGCAGTTATCAGCACTTTTGTCCAGTTGTTAGTCCAATAAGTTCTGTAGCGTGTGTGGTAACTGTGTAACACTGTAGTACAAATATCTAGATAGGCAGGGGTTCTAATTTCAATACTGGCAAGTGTATATGAATCATATACTGTGAGGGTTATACCATTTTGAGTTGTGTACCACCCTTTACACTTCCGCTCACACTACTTTAGTAGTCCTGTTGATGTAATTTACCTTAGAAGTACCTTTGGACTAGGTAAAATTGTCTCAGCTCCATGGCTCATCTTATTACTGCGTAACACTATAGTAGAAACAACTAGATAGGCAGGAGTTCTAATCCCAGTAGTGGCAATTGTTTGTGTGTGTTTGTGTGAGAATAATATCCTATGTGGGCTATACCATTTTGAGTTGTATACCACCCTTTACACTTCCCCTCACCCTAATTTAGTAGTCCTGTTGATGTCATTCACATTAGAAGTAGCTTTGGACTAAGTGAAATTGTCTCAGCTCCATGGTGCGTCTGATTACTGTGTAACACTATAGTAGAAATAACTAGATAGGCAGGTGTTCTAATCCCAATACTGGCATGTGTTTGTTTGAGAATCATATACTGTGTGGGTTATACCATTTTGAGTTGTGTACCACCCTTTACACCTCCTCTCACCCTAATTTAGTAGTCCTGTTGATGTCATTCACCTTAGAAGTACTTTTGGACTAGGGGAAA
>NC_056747.1:1113211689-1113266689 GCF_019279795.1 Protopterus annectens | reverse complement strand
TGTCCAGACATCTTGCACTGACAGGTTGTGAGATATGCTGCAGGAATGTTACATTACCCTTCAGATAGGCCCCCATGGTGACCACTGTGATGCACTACAGTTAACACCACCACAAGTGAACATGGACATCAAGCAATATGACTAGGTGTGTATTGGCAAAGCACAACAAAACAATTACATACTCACCAGCTACAGGCTACTGTCCCACTTGTAGACCAGAGGGAGCTAAATAGGTGTGGGAGAGAGGTACTCTCAGCAGACTCACATGTGGCCTTGGTATGGGGGGAAGCAGCATTTCTGCACATTAACAGTACAACCCCCAATACTATGAAATATGCTGCCCAGCACCATAGATATGCACTTATGTGCATTACCAAAACCCATCCACAACTACTATCTTATCTGACATATGCATGTAGATTCTCTACAGATACAACTATGTATGCTACAGTACTCTATTAATGTGCACTAGGGCCTTATCTGCATGCTCCTCATCCATTGTGTGGGGGACACCCACATCCACAATGCTTGATTTGGCATGCTGTTGTCTGTTTGCAGTGGGTGCCCCAAGGCTGGCGAGGAGCAACTTGGTGGGTGTCAGTGGGGTCTGCATGGATGGGCCCCCACCTGTGGCTGAGCTTTCTCTGGCAATGGCAGCACCCCTTCGATGGACATTACGTATGAGGTCAGTTGAATGATGCTGGACTTGCTCATAGGTTCTTGTGTGCAGGCCGACATCTTTTACCCTGTGGTCTAGGTCATTCCACAGGGCTGTCTATTCCTGCAGATGTTCCTGCCCATGGCCAAACATGACAGCATAGTTATGGACTATGCATTCCACAATTTCAGCTATTTCAGCTTCTGAGTGGGGTTGGTTTCTTGGGTGCTACATCCCACCTGGAAGACATAAACATTGAAACACATCATAGCACCTCATACAGTTGTCAACAGTATGGACAGCAATAGCACACCAAAATTGATATTTGTTGCCAACACTCACGACTATAGCATACCCCTGTAATCTATCAGCACAATATTAGCTGTCATTGTACTCCTGGCCCTGATGTGTCATATTCCCCCCGATGATGGACAGTTAATTGCATAAACCTTGATTCCCCATTCATTTTTGTGTAGAGGGATGACAGTGGTCATCCTCCATGTGGATGGGGTGTGGGTGTTGCCTAGGCTGTGTTTGACTACAGTCTGTGTTGTGTGTGCACATGCCTGAGTTCATGTAGGATGCAGACAGTGATGCTATTAGGCCTCATGGAGACTTACTGTTGTTGCCTTTCTGTAGGCAATATGTACCTGATCACCACTGATGAGGGGAGGGGTGCAGTTGATTTGCATATCTCCCTATATGGATAGGGAGAACAGGGCAGTGATGTACATACCTAACCTGTCTGATGCAAGTTGCCTATAGCCATGGCGTGTGTGTATGAGGTATGATTTACCACCAGTACAAGGTGAATTGTGTTGTTGCCTCTGAGACTGATGACATATGTGGAGACACCCTTGTGACTGGCCTTGGCACTGTGGATATGTCTGATTTGTAGTCATAGTTAGCTTTACAGGGAGTCACCAGTGACCTTACATTCTTGTTCAGATAGAGGTGGACATGGTTCCAAGTTGTTTCCTGCACCTATGTGGCCCTGTACAGCCAATATAGCAACCTATCATGTGGTTTGTGTATTATTTATTTTTTATTTATTTTATTTTATTTTATTTTATTTTACATTTGTTGACTGGGCTAGTCTAGCTGGATATCAAAATTATAATCTCTAATGATACTAAAAAAACCATTAAAAGAAACACATAAAAAAAAAAGTACACAATAGTTATGGAATAAAAAGAATTGTTAGCTCATCATACATGGAGATGTGAAGTAAAGTCAGGGGTGAAGTAGTGTTAGTAGGATTTTCAACAGTGTTAGAGAAAAGGAGTCTCCTCCTTGTGTTTGACTTGACAGTGTCTATAAGAAGTTTGTGTGCAGATCTTAGGGACTTTAGGTGTTATGGTATGGACGAATCAGACTTGGCGATATTCCAGCCAGCTAGTTGTTTTTTAAATTAGTACAGTGGTGGGTTCTGTAGGGGTTTCCTGTGGCAAATCTGGCTATGTTGTGGTAGGAGATTTCTAGTTTTGACTGAAGAGAGCCTATTTTCTTTGTTAATGGTTTTAAGTATGTTAAATCAATGTGGGGAGATTTGCTGGAGTGTAAAAGGAGACAGTTTAGTTTTTAGGTTAAAGTAGTAGTGGGAAAACCATTCTTCTACAGAGTTAAATATGTGTTGTGTGAGGAGTGAAGGTCTGATACAGATGGTGGAGTTCCAGAGTACTGCTTGATGTCTGTTACTTAAGTGGACGATAGATCTAAGAAAAGTGCAGAGGAAAGGTGTTGTTGTTGCGATTTTTTTGGAGGAGGTGGTGAAAACGGTTGCTGTGGATACACCAAGAAGGGCTATAGAGGCGGTAATTAGAGATTTCAGTAGAATTTCCACCCTATGAAGTGGGATATAATGGAGATTTTTTTATTTTAGGCATAAGTATTGAAACTGGGAAGGCTATTGATTTAGCTGCTAATTACAAAAATTAAAGGAATTTGCTGTTTGGTTGGGGTTTACTTATCAGAGCCTTGATTTCGCTGTCTTTTTGTTGAGTGTTTAACTAGGTTTTTGTTAAAACAATAATATCAAAGGGAGTACAGTTAAGAGAGGCATCCATTTTTAGTGAGAGGAGTAGGGTTGGTAGTAAGGTGTGCTAATATTAGAGAGAGAGAAGAGAACACAAGATATTAACTTTAGTTGCTAGTACAAGTGATGTGGTGGGTGTGTTGTTGTTAGACAAGTTAAGTGGTATAAAAAAAGGTGTGGAAGGAAGGAATGAATAGGAACAATCAGAGAGCAGCCGATGTCTGAGGCATGCTAAAGTAACCAGTAAGTAGAGGATAGTCAGGAGAGGAGAGTAAAGGATAACACACACAGGAGGAGGATTAGCCAAGGGATGAAATGGGTGAAATGAGAAGGAATACTTGGTAAGTACAAGACAACAAGTAAAAGCATGGTGGGAAACTAGGTGGTACTTTACTTTCAAATTCCTTGGTTAATGTCAGGGGTCCTTAAAACCCACACAGGACCCTTAGAGAGCAGAGAAAGAGACCACACAGGACCCTTAGAGCGCAGAGAAGAGGTGCAGGCAGAAAGAGGTGGTACAGAGTTTCAATTTCCTTTGGTTACTGAAAAAAGTTCTAAAATGTCAGGGGTCATAAAGACCACACAGGACCCCTAGAGCAGCAGAGAAAGAGGTGGTGCAGAGTTTCAATTCCTTTGGTTGCTGGAATCTGGGGTCCTTAAAACACACAGGACCCTTAGAGCAGGCAGAAGAGGGTGGTACAGTTTCAAATTCACAGGACCCTTAGAGCAGGCAGAAAGAGGTGGTGTAAGTTTCCAAATTCTTTTGGTTACTGGAAGAAAGTTCTGGGGTAGCAGGTTACTACTGTCCACCAAAGGGGATTACTCTACTTTGTTGGAGGCGAGTTTTACAGGTCAGGTATTGCTGAGTCCATACAGTTACTGTGGGTCTATAAGTGTACACACCCCTGTTTCAATGCCTGGTCAATGTGCTATTGTAACATGACATCACAATAACTCATTTCAACACAATTCCCACATTTAATGTGAACTGTTGCCTGTACCATTACATTGAAAACATAACAATCTGTTATGGGAAAACATATGCAAATTAAAATCAGTACAATAAGCTGGTTGCATGACTGTGCACACCCTTAAACAGATACTTTGTGGAAGCCCCTGTTGAGATAATGACAGCATTCAGTCATCTTAGGTCAAAGTCTATCATCATTGCACATCTTTACTTGGTAGTAGCTGGCCAGTCTTCCTTGCAACAGCGCTACAAATAGGTCAATTTGTGAGAGCATCTCTTGTGCACAGCCCTATTCAGGGCAAACCACAGATTTTCTATTGGATGTAGGTCTGGGCACTGACTGGCACATTCCCAAACTGTAATGTTCATCTGGTGAAGCCATTCCTTTGTTGATTTGGATGTATGCTTGGGGTCATTGTCATGTTGACAGGTAAAATCACTCTTCATCTTCAGCTTTCTAGCAGATGAGTGAATGTTTGGAGACAAAAATGATTGGTATTTGGAACTGTTCATAATTCCCTCCACCTTGACTAGAGACCCAGTTCCAGTTTATGAAAACAAATCCCACAGCATGATACTGCCACCACCATTCTTCACCAGGGGGATGTTGTTCTTTTGGTGATTCAAAGTGTTGTTTTGGGCCAAACATACTTCTTGGAATTGTGGGCCAAAGGTTCAACCTGGGTGTCATCAGACCATGACACATTGTCCAACATGCTTTTGGGAGACTTGATGTACTGTTTGGCAAATTTTGTCCAGCCCTGAACATTTTTCTGTGTAAGAAAAGACTTCCATCTAGCAACCCTACCCCATAGGGAAGACATATGGTGAATCCAGAAGATTGGTGTCACATGTGATACACACCCAGTACTTGGCAGGTATTCCTGCAGTTCATTCAGTGTTGCTTTAGGTCCCTTGGCAGCCTCTATGGCAAGTTGTCCTCTTGTCATTTCATCCATTTTATAGGTTCATAGGCAGGTACTAGGCTATTGGCCCTAGGGCCTATATAAGCCTAGCCAAAGGGTACCCTGGCTTTCGCCACCCAAGACAATTATTTTCCTGTGCCCCTGCTGAGCTGAGACACAGAAGTGATCCCCAGGGTGAATTTCCTATCTCCCATCCAATCATCAAGATTTTTTTTGAAGAGTGCTAATGAGGAGCTTTGCTTGATATAGATAAGTAGTTTGCTCCTGAGTATGGGAAGTCTCTGGGACAGGAATCTATCCCTCCAGCATGTTCTGTTTATTGTGGTGACAAGATTTAGGCCCCTAGAGCATGTAGCTCGGATAGATTGGGATTTCCTTAAGTGGAGCATGTCCAACAGCTCTGGGTTTGACATAACTTTGTATGTTAGGCAGAGATTGCCTCTGAGTAGGCAATATACGAAGGAGTAAAGCTGGAATTTTTTGAGACGGTCTGCATAGGGCATCTATTTAAGGCTGGTAATCCTCTTTGTGAGGTATTTCTGTGGCCTTTCCAATTGTTGTAGATGTCTTGTGAGGTACATACCAAAAGGGGCGTTGTACTCAATAATGGGTCTAATGAGGGATGAGTAGAGGGGAACAATGACCTCTTTTTTCCTGGATAAGAAACCTTTTGTGATGAGGTGTGCCACATAGAAGGATTTCCTGACTACTGTGACGATGTGATTATCAAAGGAGAGACTACTGCCCACCTGTGTCCCAAGGTCTCTTATAGTTTCATAGGTTCATACTAGGCTAACTGCCCTAGGGCATTTATAAGCCTAGCCAGAGTGTGTTTGGCTTTCGCCACCCATTTTAAATTAATTTTGCTATGCCCTTTTTCGAGGTTAGTATACTGTGCTTCTGTCTAACAGTGACACAGAAGTGATACCCGGGGTAAACCTATGATCTCCCATTCACTCATCAAGATTCCTCTTGAAGAGAGTCAATGAGGGACTCTGCCTAACCTGGACTGGGATTTTATTCCAGAGTGAAAGGAGCCTATGGGTTATGAATCTGTCCCTCCAGCATGTCCTATTTATTTCAGTGCTGAGGTTCAAGTCTCTCAAGCGCATAGCTCGATGGGATTTGGATTTTCTGAGGTGCAGCATGTCCATTAATTCCGGGTTGGACATGGCTTTATACGTCAGGCACAGATCGCCTCTGAGCAGGTGGTATGCCACTGAGTAGAGCTGGAGTTTCTTTAACCGGGCAGCATAGGGCATCTGTTTGAGCCCTATGATCCTCTTGGTGAGGTACTTTTGAGTCTTTCCAGTTGCTGCAGGTGTCTGGTAAGGTACATCCCGAAAGGGGCATTGTACTCAATTATGGGCCTGATGAGGGATGAGTAAAGAGGCATGATGACCTCCCCTGATCTAGATGTGAATCCCTTCATGATTAGGTGAACTTTCGGTGTTAAGTAGACTACCGCCTAAGTGGTAGTTCATGGGTACAGAGTTTTTACCAAAAGGGATGACAATGCACTTTTTGGCATTGAGCTTGAGGCCATGGCTTTGACACCAGGCATCTGTCTCAGTGAGGCCCTTTTGTAGGATGTCTACATCATTAGGAGTTTTGATTATGGCTCCTAGTTTGCAGTCATCTGTGAACTTTGTTAGCCAAAGACCTTCTGTGTTAGCCTGTACTTCAGAGAAGTAGATACCAAACAGGAGAGGACCCAGGATTGAACCCTGTGGTACTCCACTTGTCACTGGTCTGAAGATGGATTTAGAGTTTGCTGCTTTCACAGTGTGCATTCTGTCAGTGAACCAGTTTGCAACCCATCTTGTGACACGGATTTATACCTAGTTTAGTGAGTTTATCTGTAATTACAGAGAGGTGGATGGTGTTGAAAGCCTTGGTGAGATCTAGATAGGCTGTGTGAACCACCTTACCCTCATCTACGGCTTTAGTGACTGCTTCAAAGAAGTTTATCAGGTTTAGGAGACATGATATGCCTTTTACAAACCTGAACTGGGTAGGGTCCAGAATTTAGAGATCACCAATGTCATTGTTTATAAGTTCCATGTTGATACATTCCATAGCCTTGCAGACCAGGCTCACCAGGCTAATGGGGCAGTAGCTCCCTGGGTCCGTGGTGGCTCCCTCTTTGGGGAGTGGGATAACCGCTGCTGTGCACCATTCAGTGGGCATAAAGCCTGAGGTGAGGCTATGATTGAACATGGTACTTAGGTGTGGTGCCAGTTTGTTCTGTAGTTCATGTAGAACGCAGCCTGTGACGTTCTCAGGTCTCATGGATGTTGTGTTCTTGGCTTTGGAGAGTGTGTTTTTTATCTGGGCAGCCATGATTACAGGAATTTTGCATTATTCAGGTATAGAGATGGGCCCTTTAGGAGGTGTGAGAGGGGTAAAGTTAGCACTGAACCTATCTGCCAGGATGTTGGCAATATCAGTTGGTACTGTATATTTAGTGCCATTGTGCTGTAACTCAGAGCAGATCTGAGTGTTGCCATTGAGATTATTGACATAGCTATAGAATGCTTTGTGGTTGTATTTAGAATCAGTGGCGATTTTGTTTTCGTACCTAGCTTTGGAGGATTTTATGAGAGATCTCAGTTTCTTACTGAGGCTGACCAGGGAGTTCCTCCAATTATGGGATTTTATTCTTTTTTGCAACAGTTTCTTTCTCCTGTTGTAGAGTTTGTTTATGCCAGGGGACCACCAGATTGGCTTCCTTTTTTTGGAGGATAGCATTTTGGTTCTGTTAGAGATTACATGAGCCATGCACTTGTGTAAGTGCTTATAAAGTGCATTTGTATAGGATTCAGCAGTTGTACCTCTATTGTCCATCAGCATGGGTGTCGTGAAGTTTGCCACTTGTCTTAAGAAGTGTGAAGTTGGCTTTGGAGAAATGTTTTATGGTGGTTTCCCTAATGGGGGGTGGGGGTGGGATGTGGATGTCTAGGGTAATTAGCTTGTGGTCAGATTCGACCAATGAGGAATTGACCTCTGGTGTGGAACACCAGTTGCCCATGTTGGTAATGACCAGTTCTAAGATATTGCTGCCCCTGGTGGGGGTGTGGATAAGTTAATCCAAGGGGTTGGAATTTATTAATTCCAGAAAACATTGAGCACAAGAGTTGGTAAATGAGTAGTTTTCCCAGTTAATGGCAGGGTAATTGAAATCACCCATTATTAGGGTGTTAGGTTGCACCCTAATATTTTCCAGTGTATCAAGAAATGAGGAGTGGGAATCCTGGGGCATGGTGGGGGATCTGTAGCAAGCTACAATCTGGATTGCGGTCTTGCCCAGAGTTAGTTGCACTTGGATAATCTTGGATGCATTATGCTGAGCAACTAGCCTGGAGGTGTGAATATCCTTAATGAATATGGACTCGCCTCCGCCTTTAGTATTTTGGTCTAGGTTAGGTGCCCGAAAGATGTGGTATGAATTACTGCCTGATAATGCAGGGGTGCTCTCTGGAGCCTTGAACCAGGTCTCTGTCACTGCACAAATGTCGATGTTCTCCATTTTAAGGAGTGCCCCGAGTGAGTGCATTTTGAGGTTTAGACTTCTAGCATTGAGTAGCATTACCCTCAGACTTTGCTTGCTTGTACCTGTTACAGTGATGAATTTGTCATTTGAACCTTGCCTAAAAAGGCATTATAGGATTGGCAACAGCCTTAGCCAGTATCCGGAATACCAAGTGTGACAGGTGCAGGCCACCTCTGGAAAAGCATTGTGGTTGATCGATCATGTCATCCCAGGCAGACAAATACTGGATCCCTTTAGAATGACATCAGAAGTTTAGCCAATTGTTGAAGTTAATCATTTTGTCCTTGTACTGTGGTATCATTCTGGGTGATGGCAGGATGCTACTCAGGGCTAGGGTCATACTTGCCTGGGCTACAAGATCGATCATTTTGGATGGACATCTAGGTGTTTGCAGAGTCACTGATGTCCCATATCTTCTCCACTATTTGATGACTGTCTGCACTGTATTCCATGGTATATCCAATGGTGGGGACACATTCAACTCTTCTCCTGACTGATACCTTTCCACAATGAGATCCGTTTGATGCTTTGTAAGTTCTCTGCAAAACATGTCTTTGGCTGTAGCAGGCAACTGGGTAAATGTCAAATAAATCCTACTAGGACAGTTGAACATTATGTGGGGTTAATCAGAGTCTCGTTAATTGATGGCATGTGCATGTACCCAAAAATAGAATGGTGTTATTACTGCAAGAGGTGTATCAAACAAGTAGTGGTTTATATGTGTGCACATGTATGCAACCAGCTTATAGTATTTTTTTTATTTTTTATATTTTCTCCCCTAACAGATTTGTTTGTTTTTCAATAGAATTGTAAAGGTTATGGGTCACATTCAAGGTTGGAAACATTTTGACATGATTTTCTGTGGTCTCCTTTTCATATAGTACACAAACCTTGCATTTCAAAAGGGATGTGTACACTCTTGATATCCACTGTATGCAGGTGTTCGTATAGCTGTTTGTGGTAGGCCTGGACAGAGGGTCATAACACAGTTGCACACTTCTCCGATTACAGCCTGTTAATCATGCCTATTGTACTACCTATATCATTGTCATGGCAATGCAACAACCTGTACCTGTAAATATTTATGTCTGTTGTATGCACTGAAACTGATATTACACACAAGTACAATATGGACAACTTATTTACATACATAGATAAGTAAGTTGATTGCACAGCAAGCTTTGCTATCACAGTGCTAACCTGGAGGATGTCCCACATTCATAGCTAGGCTATTATGTTATGATCTTATTGTTAACAGACTTGACAATGGTTTGCCTAACATAAACAACTCTATGTATAAGTGACTGCAGATATCAGGCACACATGTGCTTATAACACTGTACAGTTGAATGGTATGAACTCACTATATCACATGCATTTCAACACACACTTCTACAACAGTACTTTACTATGCATATGCTCTGTATATGCCTCTTAGATTTACAAGACAAACATGTGTATCATAGTTATATTCACAGATAACTTATGGATATGTGCAACATCCCAGTAGCTGACCTAGCAGTGGCACAGTCAGTGGTGTTTGACAGACACTTCAGTAGTTGTCAAATGTTAGCTGTCCTTTCCTGGGGTGAGTCAGGGGCCTGAGCTGTGATCTATGTCACTGCAGACAGAGCCACATGCTATGGCCATCGGTGCTGTTCAGCAGTACATCAGTACAGCAAGTCTTGTTGAAACATATTCTGTCAGACTCCTGCAGTCTGACCGAACTCCAGTTATATTCAGTTGCGTGACCTATGCCAACCCAGATTTGATGAACATGCTTCATCTCGTTATTAATAGGGCGTGCTGGAGGATAGATTCATCACCCAAAGACTTTGTTCAAGAGGAATCTTGACCAATGGATCTCAGTGTCACTGCTCGACAGAGGCACAGCAAAATAATGGGCATAGTTTCTCCAAACTAAAGGGGTGGCGTAAGCCACAAAACTATGGGCTAGGCTTATAAATGCCCTCGGGCAGATAGCCTAGTATGAACCTATGAACCTATGAACCTATTTTCCATTATTATAGACCACCTACTGCATTCAATTACATGCTTACTTGTTTCACATACCTTTTTTTTTGGAAAGTAGCTTGGTGATATTCTCTTTCTGTGACTTGCATTCAATCAGTTTTGTTATGTTACACTCCTGTCTATTGCAGAGGTGGTTTGAATAGGTGGCAGCTCGACTTTTGTAGGTAATGCTCATGACCATGTGATGACCTGTGCACCAATTAGTGTCCCCCAGTTGTTAATTGCATACAGTGCAGCTGTGTAGTTATTCCAATAGCCAATGTCAGGGCAACACATTCCTATAATTGAGTACTTCATGTGGGCATTGGCCCTTTACCTTCCCTGTGAGGAAGGCATCCTGGAGGTGCTGGAGGCTAATACCTCTTACAACAAGACTTGTGGAGACAAGCCAGCTAAATAGTGGAGAAGGTTCAAGACTTAGGGGCAGAATGTGAGTATTGCTGTTATATGGTTTGAATACTACTAGTTTCACAGGGTTTGTCTGAACATGCTACTTCTGCATGGGTTTCAGTCTGACAAAGTTCTGTATCTGCACAGCTCTCTGTTGTAGGGTTATTCACATAATGACCAGAGGTTTGCCTGTTATGCTTGGTCTGTTCCCCAGACAGATGTTGTCCTTGGTAAATCAGTAGCATACTCTGGTAATTACAATCAGTAAATGCTAACATCCATTTGTGTTTCTGCCTTCATATCCCTTAGAAAAGATATGTTACAACAAACCCTGTAACAGCATCAACTTTCTCAGTGTATAACAGCAATATTCCAAGTATGGCCGTGTTTTTGGGCCTATGTCCCCCAGTTATGTCAGGCTTTGTCCAGATGTTATGCAGTAAGAGATTGATAGGTATGGTCTATCATTATTTAGCTCTGTCATTCCTGCTGAGTGGAAAGGCTGGAAAACATGTGGAACTCTGTACCTTCAAAAGATCGGTGTATAGAAAATGCTCTTAAATGCCCTTGCAAATATTTTATGAGGGGGAGAGTAAGAAGTGTTTTAAAACAAGGCTGTTAGAACATGTGAGAGATATTACTGATAAGAAAGAAGACAGTTCTATAGCTGTACATTTTTATAAATCTCACCATGGAGGCAGTAGTGGGTTACAAGGTACTGTTTCTGAAAAGGTATGTTTCTCAGTTTGATCAAACAGTCATAAAATAACAGCTGTTATGTACAGAATCAATTTATATTTATAAATGTGATACTTTATCCCCTAGGGGGGTTAAATGAGGAGTGTAATTGGAGTCTGTGCATTTAAATATGTAATATATATAGGTTCATAGGTAGGTACTAGGCTACTGCCCTTAGGGCCAATGTAAGCCGGGCAAAAAAAGGTACCCTGGCTTTTGCCACCCAAGAAAATTATTTTCCTGTGCCCCTGTCAAGCAGAGCCACAGAGGTGATCCCCGGGGTAAATTTCCTATTTCCCATCCAATCATCAAGATTTTTCTTGAAGAGTGCTAATGAGAAGCTTTGTTTGATATAGATAGGTAGTTTGTTTCAGAGTATGGGAGGTCTCTGGGACAGGAATCTATCCCTCCAGCATGTTTTGTTTATTGTGGTGACAAGGTTTAGGTCCCTAGAGTGTGTAGCTCAGAGGGATTGGGATTTCTTTAAGTTGAGCATGTCCAACAGCTCTGAGTTTGACATAGCTTTGTATGTTAGGCGGAGATCGCCTCTGAGTAAGTGATATGCGACAGAGTAAAGCTGGAATTTTTTGAGACGGTCTGCGTAGGGTATCTGTTTGAGGCTGGTAATCCTCTTTGTGAGGTATTTCTGCAGCTTTTCCAGTTGCTGTAGATGTCTTGTGAGGTACATACCAAAAGGGGTGTTGTACTCTATAATGGGTCTAATGAGTGACGAGTAGAGGGGAACAATGACTTCTTTTTCCAGGATGACAAACCTTTTGTGATGAGGTGTGCCATTTAGAACGATTTTCTGACTACTGTGGCAATGTGATTATCAAAGGAGAGACTACTGTCCACCTGTGTCTCAAGGTCTCATCACATTTTCAGTGTTAAGTAGACTACCGCCTATGTGGTAGCTCATGGGTACAGAGTTTTTACCAAAGGGGATGACAATGCACTTTTTGGCATTGAGCTTGAGGCCATGGTTTTGACACCAGGTATCTGTCTCAGTGAGGCCCTTTTGTATGATGTCTACATTGTTATGAGTTTAGATTATGGCTCCTAGTTTGCAGTTATCTGCGAACTTCATTAGCCAAAGACCTTCTGTGTTAGCCTGTACTTCAGAGAAGTAGATACCAAACAGGAGAGGACCCAAGACTGAGCCCTGTGGTACTCCACTTGTCACTGGTCTGAAGTTATATATATATATATATATATATATATATATATATATATATATACTTTTATGCACACATATACATATATATATATATGTATAGGTCTACCTGATAATGCCGAAAGCTGGAAACGCTGATGATAAGAACACCGACACTGGAAGATCGACAACGGAGATGACCGACAGTTGAAAATCCCGATGCTGACAACACCAACATGTGAAATGAGCGCTTGTATGTAAGTATGCGGTAGTGACAGATGGCAGGGTTAGGGTGTGGGTAAGGTAAGTGTGCGATAGTGATGGATTTTAGGGTTAGGGTGTGAGTAAGGTAAGTGTGTGATAGTGATGGACTTTAGGGTTAGGGGCGGATTAAGTGAGTTAGAGTTAGGGTGAGTGTCAGGTAAGAGTGTGCGATATTGACAGAATTTAGGGTTGGGGCGGGTTAAGTGAGTTAGGGTTAGGGCACGGGTTAGGTGAGTGTGCGATAGGGACGGACCTTAAGATTAGGGTTTGAGTTAAGGTTAGTGCATAGACAGTTGTGCTTATAAGGTTTAGTGTAGGTTTGTAAGGTTTTTGGTGTGCTTGTGTTGTGTGTGTGTGCTTTTTGGGCAGGGGATTTGTTTTGTTTGTTGACTGTTGGGATTGTGGTTTGTCAGACATGTGAAGTTTCGTGTTTTTGAACTTTGGGTTTTGTGGTGTCGGTGATTTTGTTGTCGGTGTTTTTGCATGTTGGTGTTTTCAGATAGACCCATATATATATATATATATATATATATATATATATATATATATATATATATATATATATATATATATATATATATATATATATATATATATATATATGTATCACCATACATATCAATCTCTCTATCTCTATATGTATATGTTTCTTTTCATACATATATTTGTAGATGCCGATCACTTCTGATTGCACAGTGTCTCTTCCCTATTGTAAAGTGGCTGTAATGCATGGTATGTTTGAAAAAGCATCACTCATTTCTGTAGCTCAGGTGGCTTAGTGGTAAATTGCTGTTGCTATGGTGTACAGGGTCCTGGGTTCAGGCTTGTGCAGGTTTGCGTTATGGTAAGCGGTGCTAACATACGGATAAACCAATAATCATTGGAGTGATCCCCAGGGTGGATTCCCTATCTCCCACCCACTCATCAAGATTTCTCTTGAATAGGGCCAGTGAGTTGCTCTGCTTGATATGCATGGCAAGTGTATTCCATAACATGGGCACTCTCTGGGTTATGAATCTGTCCCTCCAGCATGTTGTGTTAATTGGGATAATGAGTTTGAAGTCTGTGGAGTGTGTGGTGAGGAGGGATTGGGATTTCTCTAGCTGTATAATTTCTAACATAGCTGGGTCAGGCATGGCTTTGTAAGTCAAGAAGAGATTGCCTCTAAGTAGGCAATATGAGACAGAGAATAGTTGGAGTTTTTGGAGTCTGTCCATATAGGACAAGTGTTTAAGGCCTGGGATCCTGTTTGTGAGGTACTTTTGCAGCCTCTCCATTTATTGCTGATATCTAGTGAGGTACTTGCCAAATGGGGCATTGTACTCGACGATTGGCCTAATAAGGGAAGAGTAGAGGGAAACAATGACCTCTTTCTTCCTGGATGCAAAAGCTTTAGTAATGAGATGTGCCACATAGAAGGACTTTCTGACCACAGTGGCAATGTGGTGGTCAAAGGAGAGGTTGCTGTCAACCTGTGTTCCCAGATCTCTTATAATGCCTTCTGTGTTCAAGGGGCCACTATCGATGTGGTAAGTCATGGGAACCGGGTTTCTCCCAAATGGGGATGATGACATATTTTTTGTCATTGATCTTAAAGCCATGGTTCTGACACCAGTCATCTGACTCAGTGATGCCTTTCTGTAGGATGTCAACATCACTTGTGGAGTTAATAATAGCTCCCAACTTGCATTCATCTGCAAACTTTGTCAGCCAGTCCCTTCATGTTGCCCTGGACTTCAGATAAGTAGATACCAAACAGGAGAGGATCTAAGACCGAACCCTGTGGGACTCCAGTCATGACTGGTCAGCAGTCTGACTTGGAGTTAGCTACTTTCACAGTGTGGGTTCTATCTGTGAGCCAGTTTGCAACCCACCTACTGATATACAGGTTGATGCCTAGCTTAGTGAGTTTTTCCATGATTCCTGAGTGGGGAATGGTAGCAAAGGCCTTGGCCAGATCCAGGTAGGCTGTATGAAACACCTTTTCATCATCCACAGCTCTGGTGACTCACTCAAAGAAGTCAACCAGGTTGAGCAGGCATGATCTACCCATCACAAAACCAAATTGTGTGGGATCCGGAGTCTTGAGATTTCCTTTATCCCTATTTATTAGGTCCATGATGATGTGTTCCATAGCTTTGCATAACAGACTCATCAGGCTAATGGGGAGATAGTTCCCAGGGTTTGTATTCACTCCTTTTTTGTGGGGAGGGATGACTGTAGCAGTGTGCCATTTAGTAGGGACATGAGGCTGTGACTGAACAAGGCACACAAGTGAGGTGCCAGTTCACTCTGTAGTTCATGTAGAACATAGCCAGAGATATTGTCAGATCCCATAGCTGCTGTATTCTTGGCCTTCGGCAGTGCTGTTTTAACCTGTGCAGCAGTAATACTGGGTGCCTGGTAATCTAATGGTATTGCGATTGGTCCTTCGGGAGGGAGGAGGGGTAAAGTTGGCACTGAATCTGTCAGCAAGTATATTGGCAATATCTGTTGGCTCGGTATAGGAGGTACAATTGTGCAGTAGCTCAGAGCAAATCTGGGTATTGCTGGGGAGATTCTTTACATAACTATAGAAGGCCTTGGGGTTGTCTTTACTATCTGCTGCAATTCTGTTTTCATAGTTAGCTTTAGAGGATTTGACGAGGGATCTCAACTTTTTATTGAGGCTGGTAAGGGAGTTTTTCCAGTCCAGGGACTTCACCTTATTCCGCATCACTTTCCTTCTTCTGTTGTAGAGTTTGTTTATGGCAGGGGACCACCAGATTGGCTTCCTTTTTTTGGAGGGGAGCATATTGGTTCTATTCGGTATGGTGGAATCCATGCATTTGTGTATGTGTTCATACATTACAATGGTGCATGATTCAGCAGTCATGCAACTATTCTCCATTTGCATGGGTGCCATGAAGTCAGCTAGCTCTGTTTGTAGGAGCCCAAAGTTACCTTTAGAAATGTTTTTCATGGTGGTTACCTTTGCAGGGGGGGAGGGGTGGGAGGATTGTGGGTTTCCAAGGTGATTAGTTTGTGGTCAGATCTAACCAGAGGGGAGTTGATTATTGGTGTACAGCAACAGTTGCCCATATTAGTAATAACCAGGTCAAGGATGTTGCAACCTGCAGTGGGGGTAAGAACAAGCTGGTCCAAGCCACTGGAATTACTGAATTCCAGGAAATGTTGGGTAAGTGCATTGGTAAATGAGTAGCTTTCTCAGTTAATGGAGGGGTAGTTGAAGTCAACCAGCATGACAGTGTTAGGATGCACCCTAATATTCGCCAGGATGATTAGGAATGTGGAGTGTGAGTCTTGGGACATAGTTGGGGACCTATAGCAGGCCACGACCTGAATCGCTGTCATTCCCAATGTTAGCTGCACCTGCAGTATCTCTGATGTGTTATGCTGGGCTATCAGTCTGGAAGTGTGTGCATCCTTTATGAATATGGCAACACCACCACCTTTGGAGCTTCAGTCTAAGTTCTGGGTCCAGAAGGTGTGGAATGAGTTATAGCCTGGTAGTGCAGGGGTGCTTTCTGTTGCCTTGAACCAGGTCATAGTTACAGCACAAATGTTGATGTTCTCTATTTTAAGGAGTGCTTTGAGTGAGTGCATTTTGAGATTTAGACTTATGGCATTGAGCAGAATGACCCTCAGATTGCATTTGTTTGTAGCTGTTATATATTTATTTATATTTATGTCTACACACACACACACACACACACACACACACACACACACACACACACACACACACACACACACACATATATATATATATATATATATATATACACACATTTACTTTTCTATATATATATATATATATATATATATATATATATATATATATATATATATATATATATATATATATATATATATATATATGTATATGCTGTATAGAATTTTCCACATAGCATCTCCATAGATATATACATGTATCTATAGAAAACCCGACTGATTCAACAGAATATTTTCTCTACTGTTCACTGACTGTACTGACTGATATGCTAGAAGAAGCACTGTTACTGTGTAGGGCACACATTGTGTAGTGGTGCACTACTCTGACTGTGGTGTACAGGGCCCTGGGTTGAAGACTTGGCAGGACTGATTATTTTTTTGTAAAGCAGGACAGTGGCTGCTGGAGACAGTGGGATAAGGGCAATATTAAAACTAGGTCCGTAGTTTGGGCCCATTGACCCCCCCCTATTTTGACAGCCTATGGACAGACTTGTTGCAGTTAGAAGTTGGAGGTATGGTTCTGAGGTACAACTCCACTACATGTTATGAGTACATATATATATATATATATATATATATATATATATATATATATATATATATATATATATATATGTGTGTGTGTGTGTGTGTGTGTGTGTGTGTGTGTGTGTGTGTGTGTGTGTGTGTGTGTATATATATATATATATATATATATATATATATATATATATATATATGTGTGTGTGTGTGTGTGTATGTATATATATATATATATATATATATATATATGTGTGTGTGTGTGTGTGTGTGTCTGTGTGTCTGTGTGTGTGTATATAGGTATATATATATATATATATATATATATATATGTATATTTATGTATGTATGTGTATATATATATATATGTATATATATATATATATATATATATATATAAATATACATATATATATATATATATATATATATATATATATATATATATAAAATATATGCATGTATGCATTTATTTACTTTTCCATATATCTCTTTATGCATATATGTATATATTTTATATGTATATGTCTACATATATGTATTTATTTTTCCATATATATATATATATATATATATATATATATATATATATATATATACACACACACACATATATATATATATATATATATATATATATATATATATATATATATATATATATATATATATATATATATATATATATATATATATATACCTATATACAAAACCTGACTGATTCATGTATATATTGTTGAATGATTCTACTGAATGATATGTTTGAAAAAGCATCAATCATTTTTGTAACTCAGATGGCTTAGTGGTAAATTGCTGTTGCTTATGGTGTAAAGGGTCCAGGGTTCAAGGGCTAATTATTTTGTTGCTGGGAAGAACAGTGGCTGATGTAGACAGGGTGATTAAGGCAGTTTTAAGCAGTTGTAAGTGGGTTTGCACAGGTTTGCAAGGTGGTAAGTGGTGCCAACACATGGTGAAATGGGAAACTGCTTAATCCGTGTAGGCATTGCTTAATGTCGCGCAAATGTGCGTACTGCCACTTACTGCTGCTTATTGCCACTTACTCCTACTTACCCCTGTGCTAATTTCTTTAAAAGAAAGAAAAAGGGGTGATAGGAAAGTGGTGAAAAAGGGGTCACACAGAGGGAAAAACAATATGAAAGATAGCTAGGGATGTGTAGGATGGGTGTAGAGAAGGTCCATAGCTATCCATTTCTGATACAGCAACAGCTGTGCATTTGTACAGAATTTGGAGGTGAATTTGGACACTCAAACCCCTGAGAGAGGGGTGAGGACAACAGTAATGTGTTATTAAGTCATTTAGACCAGATTACATGTGTCTAGTGGACAAGTGCGAAATATGGGGCGACATTTTTTTTGTGAGAACAGATTGCCTTTTTTTTTTAATAAGGTGAGAGTGGGATGTTGGGGAAGGATAGTAGGTATATTTGTGGAGTAGGTTGGGTAGGAAGACAGACAAGGCAACAGACAGGGGCAGTATATAACATAGGTGGGGGTAAATATCTTGGACAGGGAGTGTGGTTGAGAATCGGATGCCCACGAGCCCCCAAATGGATACAGTGAGACTGAGGTCCCCACCCATGGGCAGTCACCACTGTACCTTCATGGCCCCAAAGGTGGCTGTGTTGGGGGCTGAACAGGAGGGGCAGGCTAACCCTCAAGATGCACCATGCGGCCCTCAAGCCGGCATAGAAATTCTCTGAACTCCTTTTGAAGCTCACTGCACACCAATCCTCGGACCTGATGATGGGTGACAGTGTTCTATCCACACCCGCTCCCAGGTGGGGACAGCCCCCATCCCATGAGGCGGTTCCTTCCAAAGGTGGTGCAGGACCAGTGGATGAGGAAGTCCTGGGTTGGGTCCCAGATGTGCTGGGGCCCAGTGCCATGGCCAGTTGAGGTGGGTCAGGCGGATCCACTGGGATCAGCCTTCCCAGATGTGCTATGGTGTTGCAGTTTTATAACATATTGGTTAGTAATGAAAAACACATTCCAGGATTAGTTATAACAGCATGCATAGGTATTCCCATTAACCCAAAACAACAGATTTGGAACAGTTGCATAGCAAACAGAACACATGCATATATGGAACCACAGTAGGCATTATAAAGGCATACAGGTTACATTGATAGCAACAGGCCACCAATGATAGTATTTGAACAGGGAACATTAATAGTCAAATGTTTAAATATTTGTAGAACAATAGGACACATGTCCCAACAGTAGGTTTGGTGAAAAACATACCCATTGTGTTTAGATTATTGGTGCAGATAGAGTGGTGGAGAGAGAGAGAGATGTCAATTAACAACTGTATAGGCTTCAATTGCTCACAACTTTAATAATCATTCTCTAATCGTTACTCTCCAGATATTACCTCTTTTTACATCAACCTATGGCCTTAGGTTGGGCAGTGGTATGTTTGTACACAGTGTATAATTACAGCCTTCTTACAGCTAATTTATAAATTTTCTTACCTGGCAGAACTGTGGAGGAAGTTTCTGTTAACACTACCTGACTGTTTCTACCCATGTTCACATTATCAGGGTTACATATGTGCACTCATACTGTGTGTGTGTGTGTGTGTGTGTGTGTGTGTGTGTGTGTGTGTGTGTGTGTGTGTGTGTGTGTGTGTGTGTGTGTGTGTGTGTGTGTGTGTGTGTGTGTGTGTGTGTGTGTGATTTCTATCGGTCACCCTGAGTGTGGGTGGCAGTGACCACTAGCTGTGATAGCATGACACCTGAGGGACATTTCTTGGAGGAGACTACTTGGTGTATGTACTTATCTTGCTGTCATTTGCAGCCTTGGGGTTGGACAGTTGGTGTTCTTACAGCTAAGATATACCTTTTCCTACCTGGCAGACCTGTGGAGGAAATATCTGTTAACACTACCTGACTTTTTCTACACATATTCACATATTCCTGGGTGAAAATATGCATACAGCTTACTACCACTCCTGGGATTCAAACCGTGCCTGTTTGAGCATAAAATAGAACAAAGTTTACGTTTCATCAGAATGAGCTATTGGGAAACTGCTGGTTTTTGTTTGACTATTTTCTGCCTAATATTGTCTTGCTTGTATAATCTGACTTTGTAATTCTGACATTCATGCACGGCAGATAGTTCTGATACTGTGTATTCATACTTTGACATAGCACAGTCTGGAAAACACTGGTTAACGTAACATTACTATTCAGGTATCAGATCTTGGTGTATGGAACATTTCATATAGTTAATCTCCTGTTTTACAACTTCACAATCTTTGTCAGGTGAGCCTTGATTATTTAATGCTTTTAGAGCTATAGTTACAGTGCAGAAACTGTACACATTTCGATTCATACCACCACATAACAAAGTAAACACAACTAGTCCGAGGTTTTGACTTTTATTGACAGGTACTAACACTTTTATTGATATTTACCCTGTCCATCACTATTACTCTGCTAATGTCTCATTTATTCAGTACAAACCATACCCATTTGTAAATACTGACAGGTGACATTCTACTCCTTTCTATTTATTTGCCCTGAATAATACAATCTAAATTTGTACTCACCAGCCTCACGATACAGCCTTAGCAGCCTGCTGACATAGATGTCCATGTTCAAGGCCCTCTCATCTGCTGCTGCGCAGGAGATAGAGAAACATTTATGCATAACTATCCATCACATACACAGGCTGGACTTTGGAAAACACTTATTGATAGTGACACTTGCACACAGTTGGGACATTCCTCGCCCATGCATCTTGGACCCACTGGTCCAACAGCTCCCACTTCCTACTCTGCAAGTCAGCAAAGAGGTGCCGGACCTGCTCTCCAGTCCAAGAGATGCCAGTGGCACTGGTGAGATCACGTGTGAGATCGTCCCAGGCCATTGCTTTGTATTGAGAGCCCTGGTACTGGTCCTGCAACAGTCTCCCTTCATGGTCTTTTGCTAGGAGTCCAGCCACAACCCTGGACTCCTGAATGCCCCAGCGCTGCACCCAAAAGCACACACTTTCACCAACACCAGTCAAAGTGCCTGAGTGATGAGCTACAACTGGTTATGGGCTGTATTCTCACCTGCAAGGTTTAAATAGAGCTGATTTCCCACACTTTACTGTGATCGGATGGTTTTGAATATGCTGAGCTAAGCTAAGTGTTGGGAAAACCCGCTTAGCACAGATAAGCATTGCTTAAAGGGGTAGATGCTAAGCACTGCTTACCAGTGTGCAAATCTGCTTAGCTACGCTAATTATTGCTAAGCATACAAATTTAAGCAATGTTTACTCTGGCTAAGCATAGCTGAGCACAATTTAGTGTTGTTCAGCTTTAATTGTACGGACTATCAGGATTGTGGGGTTGATTTCTTATTAATGACATCTTATGATATGTATGTTTCCCTTCCATAACATCCCCCATGTGCTTTCATTACTTATATTTGTTTGTGGCTATATTGTATGGAACACTTGTGTTTATATGGGGGTTTCACATCTGAACTACACTGACACCTCACATTTGGACCTGCTACACTACCCTGGTTAACAAATATATATTATTCACTGCCTATTTATAAAAAAGATATTTTTAGTGCTGTTTTCACATATAAAAAATGAATGGACTGCATTGGGGCTCAAACCACGAATAACTGCATTTTCAGTGAATGCTCTAATCACTACAGTATTTTACTTTGATTGGTTTCTATTTAGCTCCTTCAGATGTTTAAGCTATGCTATACACAGCTGCGTGATGCGCACAGCTGCTCAGCTACACTTAAACTTTATTGGGGACGGGAAAAAAAAAACGTGTTTTATTTTTTTTTATACTATAGGGGTATGCACATTGCTTTGTACATCTTAGAGTAGGACATCTGGACTACTACATCATAAGTGGAGGAATTGGCTTAAATGTTCATCTCAGGAACATGTTTCCTTATTTGATATGCCAGCATGTACACTGGCATACCATTCTGGATATTATCTGTGCTGGACCATTGTGGGGGGCTGTGCTTTTGTGTGGTTTTTACTGTGTTTTGTCCGTGGATACTGTTATGTTATGATAACAGTGTCCACGGACACTATTAGTTGCTTTGGAATTGCTGTATGGCAATTCTAGAGTGCAGGGGGCATGTGTACAGTGTAAGCAATTCTCGGACACACCCCCTGCACCCATACACGGATCATGTCCGTGTGGAGAATACAGCAGCATGCCTTCATTAATATGTAAGGTGCACAGCTGTTCTACATGGGCACGATCTGCTCCGTGCAAGAATAGCACTATTCCTGCATGGAGTTTAATGAATCCTGGGGTCTGTTTAATTGATGTGGTGATTTGAGATTCAGAGACATGTTAGCTGCATTTGAGGAAAGGCTTCATTATTGGTTAATTTGCATGTCGCTGAATTGCCCTCAACTGCTGTAAGTACAAATCATCTCTCTCTTACTATAGTTTACACTGGTGGCCCATGCATCACATTGGCACAAGCACCCCCTATTCACTCTCCCATGTGCACATTCAGACGCACACACACACACACACACACACACACACACACACACACACACACACACACACACACACACACACACACACACACACACACACACACACAGACAATGACATACCTCTTACCTGTCCCCTACTCAGCAGAATGTCCCTACTGTGTCTTGCTATTGTTTTGTCCCTGCCCTTGTAAATCACAGATCCTTACAGTTAGTAAATAATGTCTGACATCAGAGTTTCATTCCCCTTACTGTTCACAAACTGCATAGTGATGGTAGATCTGTTGCTCAGTTAACTTTTTAATTGTGTCCCAGCAGTAGTTTAAGTATTCTCCCTACTGCTGTCTAGTGTTCCTCCAGGCTTTGTACTGAACCCACCCCCCCTCAGTGACACACTCCTACTGTTGGTTCCTATACATACCCTCTTCCCTCGTAATGAATCGAGTGTTGCAAGTGGTTAATCATGCCAGAGATTTGAGTTTCATACGAATTAGTATGTTAAACAACAAGGTCTACATTGTATGATTAGATACTGTAGTGTGTTACTATTGCTGCTTTCTGTATTAAGGGTGCAAGCTTGGAAGCCTTTCCTCCCTTTAAGTTATATTTTGTTATATTCCTGGTGTCTAGTGATTGTGTGAAGGAATAATAACCACAAAGTGGGGGTACACGGGTTGAATCATTTTTAGTGTCTTTAGGACACGCTGCATTGTGTATTCCTGGTGTCCACTGAAACCTCCTGGTTCACATTGCCTTTCTTATTATATTTTCTAAGTGCCTTTAAGTCATGCTATATAGAATATTCCTGGTGTCTACTGTCCTCCCGACCCACACCATATTTCATATTTTATTTTCTAAGTGCCTTCAAAGCATGATTGTGCATGGTATCCATGATGTCTAGTGGCCCTCCTGACAATGTTATGGGATTACAGGAATGTGCAGGTATGACAACCCCCACCCCCATACACGCACACATTCACTCACACAAGCATGCACACAATCCCCCCACCTGGCTGCATTCACTCAAACACACACACACACACACACACACACACACACACACACACACACACACACACACACACACACACACAGTAGCCCCCACCCCCACTTCAACCTCGCAGACACAGACTCATACATACATCCACCCACACATTTACACAAATGTACACCCTCAGCACTACTTGTCTGCTAAGCTCCCTGGCACTTACCTCTACCACAATGGATTAACACAAGCCTTTGGTCATGTTTATTACCATGAGTGGCTTTGAACATCTATGTTACTTTATACAGTTAAGTGATCACTGAATCACTCAGCAACATAAATGCCATACTGCACACAGTTCTTGGGCAGATCATGTCTAATTAGCATATTCCTCTCCCCTGGAATGCCTTATTAGCATTTAACATAGCTTCAGAGACAGCCCACTGGGGTGCTGCATGTCTTCGTGCTAAAGCACTGTGGTAGGGTTATTTCTGAATCAGAAATGGTTGTAGAGAGGTGCACTCCTCACAGTAACCTTTCAGAATCAGTCCCTTGGTTTTACAGAAAAAAAAATTTTTTTTTCCATACGGTTATTCAAGCTTTCTATTAGAATATAAAAGCAACAGAATTGTTGGGGCTTAGTCATTCCCTTAAATAAGGACATGCAAAAACTGCAGTGTAAGTTTCAGACTTGTAGGTGTATTTATGGTTCTTGCTGTGACTTAGTCTATGCTTTTTTTTTTTTTGTAACTGATGATTCAGTCTTTTGGCCATTGTAGTCTAAGCATTTGTGTTTTCTGTCTGTCTTTATGCCACCCTTTTGAAAAGGATATAATTTGCATAAAGTTTGCCACTGGGTAAACCATATTAAATTTATATGCTCCTGGGTCTGCTCTGGAAAAGACGTTTAAGTTTGATGAGGCAATCTAGTTGCCAAAACTGAATCAGTAAATGATGGGGTGTAAGCAGTGACTTAAAATATACAATAATGAGGTGAGGAAAGCCTATAGGAAGCTACTTGTTCTGTTAAACTCTCCATCTCAACAAGTGCTTGTGGATCTCTGGCTTACCTGGGAGGTGACACAGTGTAACAGCTGACAACCAGCATAGGAGCCAGAAGTTCATGGATTCACAGCTGATTAAAACAAATATTTATTTTTATTTTCTTTATTTATTTTACATTTGTTAACTGGGATGGTCCGACTGGACACAGGTCCATTTTCAGTGGAGGCCTGGGGAGAAAATCTCCACAGTAAGTAAAAATTTACACAATATGTTAAAATACAGCATACAGAGAATTTTCAAACAATATGTTAAAAGACAGTATATAACAGAAGACATAACAAGACGTATATATATATATATATATATATATATATATATATATATATATATATATATATATATATATATATATATACAGGAAAAATAGTTACACATGGTTATTAACAGAATAAGTATACCAATTCAATCAGCATTAGGAGAAGACCTAGACTGTAATATATATTACAGTAGGTATATTAGGAAGTGAGGTATATAAGTGGAATAATTTGAGGACTTATGTAATACATGGGCATAGCCACTTATTCTTTAAGTTTGTTCTAAGTGAGTTTTTAAAGTGAGAAAATGCAGGGGCAGAAATCAGCGCAGGAGGGAGATTATTGCAGGTTCTAGCTATGGATTCCATGATGACCAAGTCAAATAATTTAAATCCATACTACTGTGGTGAATCCAACTGCATAAACAGGTAAAAGCAGGCCTGTAGCTGATGCACAGAACAAAGGCAATGGAACAGCACAGCATGAATTACTGTGCTAACATAAATCATCATATAGACATCAGGAAGTCAGAGAGCTTAGTGATGGGAATTTGAGTCCATCTTGGTAGCTAAGGGTCTACAGACCTATGATCATTTTAGTTAGTGACCTCTGCAGTCTTTTGAGTTATTTAATGTGTTTGGACAAGTATATGCCAAAGGGGACATTATACTCAATAACTGGTCCGATAAAGGGTGCAAGGAGAGAAGATAACTTATTTTACTCTAGAAGGGATTCTTTTAGATATTAGCTCAGCTAGACAGAATGATTTTTCTGACTACTGTTGTAATGTGGTACTCCAAAAAAGGGAATTGCCACTGAAGGTAAGATCGCTGTTGACGGATCCATCTGTAAAGGGGGTGTTGTCTATGCTGTAGGTTGTTCAAGCTATAAACTAACTCTAACTTAAAATTGTGTCATTGATTAGACCCCAAAAAGTAATGGATCAGTTTAGTCCCCAGAAATGACTGGATCATTTAGTCAAGAAAACAAGAAAATTGCTTCGTACTTTTAAAACGATGTATAAAAATCAGTGATTGGCACACCCTTCTGTAATGGAGGTCAGATAGAGGCTAAAAAAGGGAAGATTTTAAATACAATTTTCTTTTATCTATTTGTTAATTAATTAAACCTAGTAGAGAAAGTGTTCCTTTTGAGGGGGTGACCCAAGAGCACTGTTTGAGTGACTTGCTGACACTCACTCAGTAGGCAAATGGAAGTGGAAGGATTCAAACTCTGTCTTTTGACTACATGAAGCAATTCATTAACTGCTCAGAGCCTTTAATTCCAGACAACTCTAATTCACTTAAAAAGTTAACCGAACAACAACAGGTTTTTCATGGGCTTGCAGTTTTTAATAAGAACTATGAAACTGATGACTGACGTTGACTGACTGTAATCCTTAGTGATGTTAATGAAAGACTGGCAGTTTGGTATATGTACTGTATGTGTTGACATCACCTGATCCAAACATAATGAAAGTTGCAAACCATGAAGAAAACAAATCTAAGATGGTATATTTGCTCAGATTAGTAGAAGCATTTCAGAAAAGAATGTGAATTGAATTCAAAACAGAAGTAGACAAAAGTCATGTGGCAGCAGAAGCTAACAAAAAAACAAAGGAAAAAATATAAAAAACATGACTAAAGGAAGAGGAAATAAAACTGAAAAACTTTCAGTTACAGTGGAAAGTATATAGAAGTCATGGAACATTGACATGTAGATCAAGATTTGGAGTATGAATGGTTAAAGAGACAACAGGCTAATAAAGGCAGCTCAAGACAGGGCACTACTTACACATTGGGTTACAAAGTCTGTAGAAAAATGGGGAAATACAAACAAATGTTAAGTTTTATAGTACATAACTAGAAACAGTTGCATATCTTGTTGCTGGTTGTGATGTACTCATGATAAAGGATCTGAATTATGCAGTATTGTGGGGCAAGACTGCTGCATTAGGAATTGTGTAGACACTACAATATACAGCAGGTAACTGAGAAGCACAGGAAATCTGCACCACAAATAATTACTGAAAATGAAGACGTTCTGATCATATGGGACCATCCAATACATCAAGTACGAAAGGAGAAGCAAGAAAGCAGGCAACCGAAAATGGGGGCACAAATAACATTATTAAGTGAACTAGTTATAGTGAACAGTGCTCTGACAGACACAAAGTTATAAAGTACCAGGGTATGCAAGCAGATACAAGAGCAATATATAATAAACACACCCAAATAGTTTGAATAATCATAGGAGCAACAAGACTAGTGAAATAATATTTTCAAGAATACTTAAATATGCTGCCAATACTTGTACCCAGTAAGAACTGCAGAAGGATGCAATTATGGATACATTGTAGGTGCTGAGAGGAGCACTCTTGGCAAACATAAAAGATCAAAGATATACTAATTTCAGGAGCTTTAAATTTACCTGGATTTAGACATTGTGTCCATTTCTGACACTGTACTGGAACCTCAAAACATCTTGTTTAGACTGATTTGAATTTCAATTATTTTTTTTTTTTTGCGAGTCATGGGGATATGTCCGGAGATAACCGAGTCTCTGACACATACACACACTACCCTAGAGCAGTCCGATTCCTCTGACAATGTGATAGGCTCTGGGCCCTAGCTGAAACCATACAGTATCTCTGTTACTTATATAATTATGGATGTCTTCAAGCTGCAAGAAAGCCTCAAGATTAGGCCGCTTATTTTTTAGACATCTGGAACTGAGCAGAGCAACCTTGATACAGCTCTACCCTGGATCAAGAGAGGTATTTTTGCTATGTTAGAATATTCAAAAGATGGGCTTTGCCTAAAAAAGGCACTTTGGGAACAATAAAGGCTTTAACCAGTATATGGAAGCCATGACAGGAAAATTCAGGCCATCCCATGAAAAACAAGTAGGCATGTCAATCGTCTCAGCCCAAACTAACAAATACTAGACTATCCTTGTATTACATAAGCTCGTTATTCAATTATTAAAACTAAGTGTCCTATCTGTGAGTCTGGGCATCAGTCTGGGTGACGGTAGGATTCCACTCAGGAGCAGAGTCTTGTCTGCTATTAGACACATGCATAGTGAGACCCATCATGTTTTTTGCATGCCCCTCTGGGCTGAATACTTCAAATCATTTACACTCACATACACCACTACCAGAATTATTTCAAATCATGATAGCTAGTTATTTATCTGGTTTGAGGGTTTTAAAACTTCTTATAATGTCATCGATTGTAACATCAGGAAGACAACTAACTGTCACAGTATTCTTATCCAAACTAGTGAGAGCAGAAAAGGAATCACTAATTACTAAGATGTTTCCATCTGTGTGTGTAGATTTAGGGGAAGTAGACTGTTTAGGGTGTGTCCGCGGTGGTGGTGCTATGGTAGCATTGTCGCCTCACAGTAAGATGCTGTCCGGTTCGACTGTCAGTTAGAGCGTCTTCTGCGTGGAGACATGCGTGAATGGGCGTACCTTCATTGAAGGTTGTGTGTTAAGGCTGGCAACTCAGCATGTAAAACTCAACTGCCAATCATTAGCGGACCGGAGTTCCGCTGTGGCGACCCCTAACTGGGAAAAGCCGAAAGACACACACAGACTGTTTAGGGTGTGCAACCTGACAATTCCCTGTTTTATGTGACTTTCTATTGTATGTGCTGAGAGAAAAGAGAGTGTTGGTGTTGTAGCCTTGGGTTGAAGCTGAGGCTTGTTTGTCCTGATTGTAGGAGGTTAAGAAAGTAATTTCTTAACAACCTCAGCACATATGGGTATGATGCTCACATGCAGAGGTGAAGGTGAGCTTCTGAAGCTTCCAGATTATTCATTTGGATCAGAGAGTGGCCTTCTAGTTCTATGGACATTTACACCAGTTACAAATTTTATCAAATGTATCTAGTAGTAGCTCATTATAGGTTCATAGGTAAGTACTAGGTTAGCTGCCCTTGCAGGCCATTTTAAGCATAGAGATGTTCCCATTCTGTGCTCAAATTAACCTATCCCATTTGGTTAGAGACAGTCAGACAGGCATTATCTATCCCTTGGTAAATAATTAAATATTACCCCTATTGAAAATAAATGGGATCATACCATAGATAATGAGGAGACCTGTGCATAGGATAAAACATTTAGGAGCTGCCTCTGTCCATTATTAGTACAGGGAACAGTTCTGGTGTAAATGTTCTGTTTCCAATCCATAGATTCAAGTGGCACTTGAATATCTAGAGAGAGAGAGAGATGAACTTTGTTTTATATGGATGGGGAATCTGTTCTAGAGCAGTGGCATCCTCTGTGAGACATACCTGTCCCTCTAGACCATTTGTTGATGTTACAGAAGAGGTTTAGATCCCTAGCCACATATTTCTGATGTCATTTGACTTGCTGATGTGCAGTAATTCCATCAGTATCAGGTTGAAGTTTGCCAGGCACAGGTCGCCTCTTAACAGTTTGTGGGATACCAAGTATAGTGACAGGACTTTGAGTGCATCCTTGTAGCATATGTTGTTTAGGCCTTGGTATCCTTTTAATAAGGTATCTGTGGGTGTTCCAGTTGTTACGTGTCTAGACAGTTAACATAATAAAGGAGGCATTATATTCAATGACTGGTCTAATGATGACTAAATGTTTATTGTTAAGCATTAGATAGTTGCAACACTACTTAATAATACTATGTGTTGAAAGGATGGCTAAGAGGGCCTAAAAGTATATGGATGTTCCATATTGGCCAGATCAGTTGGGTAGGTAAAGTCTACAAAAAGTTTGTGGTTAAGGTGGTTTTAATACATGTGGTTAATACATTAATACTTAGATATGATTTATTTTACTTTCCTGACATCTTAATACATTATTAGCAAAAACAAGTGTTCAAGTGGGATTACAGTTCCATTAGGAATGGAAAATGAAAAAAAAACAAAAAATACATGGTGATATCATAGTATAAACTGTGAAGTGTTAGAAAGAGTGTAATACTATTAGTACCCAAAACTGAAAAGGTAGTATCAAAACCAGTATAAATTATGAGCAGCACCCTGCGGTATTTAAAGTCAATGAAACAGCAGACCTAGATACCACTCTGTAGTCCATCAAGAGGTTATCAATTTAGATGCTTTAGAATATTTATATTGGGGAGATGATAGGCATGGGTGCTGCACACAATGCAACAATAATCTGTAAGGTACCTTGGAAAATAAGTTTTCTTTGGATAGGAAACAACAGATATAATGTGATTTACAGACCTGGTTACACAGCAATAGCTACATTGCAATAACAGAGCAATCAATTCAGAGTCTGTGCACTCTCACAACAGCAACCGAGCAGTATACAAATCTGCATAATGCAGCAGGATCGCACAACAACAGGCAGCACTTGGCCAGATAGCACCTCCAGTAGTAACCATGCAAGACTAGGTTAAAACCAGAATAGTTACAGGATCACAGAAGACTGAAAGTTAAAACAGAACTCCTTGCTCATTAGGGGCACAATAGGAAACTGATGATTGGTGGGTAGAGCTGTACTGGAACTAATTTCCACTGGAGTTTCTGAATGTTGGTACAGAAATTAATGCTAATAGCGGTTTGGCAGGCAAGACTGAAGCACATCAGCCCTTTGTTTGTGTGTGGTATAAGCTGTAGCAAGTGGCTTGCTACAACTGTACAAATATAGCAAGTGGTGTGCTACAGTTTTAAAGGTATAAAGAACTTTTTTTTTTAGAGGACCTTTTTTTGTTCCTTATCTTAAAGTTGTGGGGTGACAAATCAGGGAACAGCACATCACACCAGAATAGCTAGCTGTAACTCTGCAGCTGAGGCTATCCATCAGTGAGCTGGGTTTTCCTGAGACATACATCACCACTAGGAAACAATGACAATGGCCTCTTGACAAAGTGGCTAAGAGTTAATTCCCCTTCATTATTCTGAAGGTTGGTAGAACTGCCCTTTTTTATAGGTACTTGCACTATTAGACCATAACTCCTATTTTATTGTGGCTCTGCCCAAATAGCACTATACCTCTAATTTACTTTTATCTGTCTGCACAGCACTTACTTATAATTTGACTGAAAAAAGAGAGCTCCTTTTGGAAGAAAGTTCTGGAAGGCTAGAATGGTGGTAGAACTGCCCCTCATTTCTAAGACACTATACACATGCACAACTCCAGGAGTACTCAGTTTCCTTGGATGGTTTGTCATTTAAGGGTGCCCCTCCCACCCCATGTAGTAGTTACCAGATATTGTTAGATATTTTATCTCATGAATGATACCCATACATAGACTAATTTGCATTTGAGTGCAACACTGTTAGACCATACTTTTAATTCCCTTTGTGTCTCTGACAGTAGAACTTAGCTACTATTTCTATAACTTGGTTGGTGTAGGAGCCTGAACTATTATTATTGAAACCTTTAACAATCAGGTTAATTATCTCAGTTGGCATAGTACCCAGAGCACATTTTTTTATTTAACATTTGTTTACTGGGGAAGTCCGACTGGGACAGAGCCCATTTTCAGTGGAGTTCTGGAGAGAATCACTCCAGACATATGTCTTTGGAATGTGGGAGGAAACCGGAGCATCCAGAGGAAACCCATGTAAACACAGGGGGGACATGCAGACTCTGCACTGAAGCACCCCAGCTGAAAATTGAACTGGGGAACCTCTTGCTGTCAGGTGACAATGTTAACCACCGCACCACTTTGTCACCCTACATATTACTAAATCCCTCAGCCATCTGTTTTCCTGATGATATGAAACCACAAATTGACCTTAATTAATTTATTGCCAGCTTACTAGCATCAGATACCTTGAGACAGTCTAATAACCGCCTCATTTTCAGAGCCAGGAATATTTGTGAGAGGTATAGAAACATGTTTAAACTGGAGGCAAACCTCTCACGTTTCTTTGTTGTCAGAGTTCAGTGTACCCCTGCACTACCACAATATAACACCAGTACTAACCCAGATATAGTGAGGTACTAATAAAACTCCTTTCTAAGCCCCCTATGTCTTCTAGGCAATGCACCAAGACACTTCCTAACCGGCACAGTCAGCATGTAAAAGCCCTGTCACTACTCCTTTTTTGTGCTTCTATAAGGTGATATCTACTTAGGCCAGACATCAAACACCTCTGATCTGTTCAGCCTTTGACATATTTGTAAAACAGGTATCATCATGTTAACTGTTAACCAGATAGTACCGTCGTCTATTAGGGACTCAAATTTACTAGACCTTTTTCCTTACAATTATAACAGCAATATGCTCCACAGCTATAGTTTCCCCACCATTAGTCAAATCAGACCTCTGTGCTGACCTTCTTTTCCAAAAGGGCTCTGCTAAATTTGCCCTCCAGTCCTTCTTTCTAATATATTTCTTTCAGAAAGTCACTGATGTACTGAATGTTGGCAAATCAATCTACACTGCCTACCGGTCTTTAACCAATGCCTTTAATACTACCCCATACTATGGCATTATTGAGAAAATGACCCAATTAAACATTAACACCTGCATAACTCATTGGATAGTAAACTGTCTCACAGACAGTATGTAGACAGTCAGAATTTCTGGTACAGTCTTCACAAAAAATTAGCAGGTCGTCCCTGGCATCCCACTGGACTCTGCGGTCATTCCTCTTCAGCATACATTTCAGTGATGTCTAAGCCAATATAAAGGGGCTATGGCTGACTAACTTTGCTAATAACTGCAAACTTTGGGCTGTTATCAACACACCAGATGATTCCCATACCCTCCAAATGGGCCTAACCCATACAAATTTCAGTGCCAGGACCATGGTCTTATGCTTAGTGCAAAGAAATACTCTTTAGGAAACAAAAATTATCCCTGCACTTACCTCATAAATTATACTCCCAAAAAATAGATATTGAGAGTTGCACATTCATGGATAGCAAATTCTCTTTTGGCTACCATGTATCTAGTATCATTAGGAAATCCTTCTACCTAGCCTAATTAAATACTAAAGGCAAATTCACTATCTCCATGTTAGTTATTTTCATCTTGTACACCTCTCTTATCAGGCCATTAATAGAATATAATGCCCTTTTGGCATGTATCTATTCAATCATATTGCCCAGCTAGAAAAAAATATATATGTTTTCACATTAAGAAAATCTTTTGTATGAGCTCATTAACCTACTCATAACATTTCAAAGCCCTATCACTTTACTCCTTCTTTTGTAGACTTTTACATGGTAACCTCTGTGTAGCCTACAAGACTTTCTACTGACCCTGAGAACTACAGACCTATTAGCCTAATTAGCCTTATCTGCAATGTCATGGAGAGAATCATCATGGACCTTATCAACAAAGATATAGGTAATTTCCAAACACAAGATCCAACACAGTTTGGATTTGTCAGGGGGAGATCAAGCCTTTTAAACCTAGTGGACTTCTTTGAGACAGTCACCAGGGTCCTGGATGAGGGGAAATATGTGTATACAGCCTACCTAGACCTAGTCAAGGCATTTCACACTATTCCTCACTCAAGTATCATTGACAAACTCTACCAGCTAGATATCAAGAAATTATGTAATGTTACTATTATGCAAAAAAGCCCAGAATTTCCAGACACAAGAAATACAAAATGATTAAGAGAGAGATTAGAGGAAAAACTGTCAGAAGCTTCAAATGAAAATTTGTGTTCATTATTACAACAGATTTGTGAAAAACAGCATATAGATCAAGAAAATTTTATCTGTTTGGAAAAAGAAGCATCTGAGGAAGTGCAAAAATATAAACAACAAAACCCAGAGATATTTGAAAAGTATGAAAAAGAAATATGGACATGGGAAAGAAAGAACGATTTGAAATGGTGCAATATTTATGCAAAGGAGAAGGCCAAATTAATCAATATAAAGATGGCAGCCCCAAAGATATTCGAAGAGAAATACAGGCAAAATCATCCAGATTTGGAAAATTTCACAATAAATAAATAATATCATAAAGAGAGAATGTAAAAAAGAAGATTAATAAAGCAGAAGTTAAAAAAATAGAAGCTGAAGTTATGGAGTGCCTGTGAAGTGAAGGATTTGGTGTAGAATATCTAATACAGGTTACATAACAGCACGATGGAGTGAGTCCCTAAAGGAAGAAGAAGTAGGAAGATCAGGAGACATCTGAAGAAGAAATATGGACATGGGAAATAAAAAGAGATTTAATATGGTGTAATATTTATTCAAAGAAGAAAGCAAAACTAACCAATATAAAAAGATCAGTACCAAATATATTTGAAGAGAAATACAGGCAAAGGAATCTGAGCATGGTAAACTTTACAATACAAAAATAAGAAGACAAAGAGGAAAAGTAGAAAAGGAGATTAGTAATGCAAAAGTTAAAGAAATAGAAATTGAGGTTATGGAGTACCTGGAAAGTGAAGGATTCAGTGTAAACATTTTAATTCAGAAAGCCTCATAACAGGATAGAACAATGGATATCCAAATTAAGGGGAAACCAGTGGAACATGAAGCAATTAGTCAATTGTCATATGAAAATATTTTGGAGCTTTCCAAAGGAAACCAGTATAAACATTCACTTGAAGCTAGACAACAAGGGAAGGAACAGGAAGCTGTGGAAAATCTGATGCAGTCAATGTTGAGGAGTGATAGGCTAGTGAGTTCCCATTTGACAGAGTAACAGATGGCACAGGATGAAATTGAAGAGACGGTGCCACAGGAAGATGCTATAGAACTTTCTATAGAATGCCCACAGGAAATGGAAAGCAAAGGAACTTCAGTTTGGAAGAAAATGAGCTAAGAGAAGAATTGCTTGATTTAATAGACATAGATATATTAAGATCAATGAAAGAAATAGACTGCAGAAGGTCAATAAAACCCCAAAAGTCAAAAGTCTGATAAAACAAATGAACACAGTAATTAGGACTGTTCATAGAGATCCATGTGATATAACAGAAGTGAACAGGATATATTACTATGCAGCTAAATTAATAACTGATAACGTTCTACAAGAACACAGGGTAGTGAGAGAAAGGAAGGGTGGAACTGAATACCATCATGGAAATATCGAATAGAGAAACTATAAAGCAATTAAGACAAGAAGTGTCACTGTTAGAAGACTATAGAAGAGGGAATAAATCAACAAAAATACCAAGAAAGATAGACATAATAAAAGCAATGCACAGTATTAGAACAGACCAGGGTCTATCATGCACTATTGCAAATAACAAACTAAAAATTTCAGCACAGGTGGAAAACACTTAGAAGATATGCAGATATAAAGGAATAGTACAAAATAAACAATTTATTGATGGACCAAAAAGGTTTTATAAAGAATTGGGAAACAAGGTAAAATGAATTGAAAGACCTGCCAAAAAAGAAGAAATAGATACATTTTGGAGAAATATTTATGAAGATCCTGTGGAACATAACAAAGATGATAAATGGATAGAAGAAGTAAAAGAAAGAATAAGACGTTTAAAGGTACAGGATATGAAATTGGATGAAGTAACAGCCAGAGATTGAAACAAAGTTAAGAAAAGTTTCTAACTGGAAAACCCCAGGCTCAGATACAGTACCTAACTTTTGATTAAAAGTATTAAACTTTAGTATTAAATAAACCATTCAGTGTTTGTTTTTTGGCAAGTTTTGCAACAATTTTCAAAATAACCGTGGAATTTTGGAGCTCTTGTGTTGGAACAAACTGCTGGATTCTGTTTTTTTCTTGGATTTCTTGTGTATTCAGTGCTCTTTTTTTGGACTTAATATTAGAAGACTTACTTTTCTCTGTGGTTGCAAGTAGTTTTCCAACTCATGTCATATGTCCTTTCTAAAAGAGAATGTTTAGTGTCATCCTGAAGAATTGATCTATGGGATTATCTGAACCTGCACATTATTTTATGTATCTAAGACTATTAGGCAGGTAAAAACTAGAATTCAAGAAAACATAAATAGTACCATGACTTTACAACTTTTTGCAGGTGTATAAGATTTGTGCAATCTCAGTTGTTTCTGATTTTTTTGTGTTTCAGAGCTTAAAATAAAATCACTGATATTTAAAATAAGTCTTGGGTTTAAAAGTAGAATTTAAGGAAGCAGAACACGTTTAACCGTGAGGCAGTTTCTCTAAGGGGCTAAATACTTATATATCTTGGAATTCAGGATTATAAAAATAAACATTCTTTTAAAGAAGTGTTATTTTATGTATGTAGATGGTTCCCTTTAAAAATTAGCAAGGGATAGATACGTATAGCTATATATGTATCAGCTATATATATATATATATATATATATATATATATATATATATACATATACATACAGACACACACACACACACACACACACACACACACACACACACACACACACACACACACACACACACACACATACACACACACTTCCCTTGAATTTGACCAAATGTACATTTGTTAGACAAATGCAGGGGTGTGATTTAATGTTGACTTTGCAGATGGCCGAACTGTGGATATGTTGATGATATGGAATGGTGATACTGGTAAATGGTGTGTGGGGGGTGAGAATGTGTGTGTGTGTGTGTGTATGTGTGTGTGTTTGTGTGTGTGTGTGTGTGTGTGTGTGTGTGTGTGTGTGTGTGTGTGTGTGTGTGTGTGTGTGTGTGTGTGTGTGTGTGTGTGTGTGTGTGTGTGTGTGTGTGTGTGTGAATTAGGTTGAGGATGAGTGAAGGATGGGTGTTGTTTGTTTGTGTGCGAGTTTATGTATTTTAGGGTAAGGGTTAGGTAGAGGGATAGATTTAGTGTTGTTTGTGTGTGTTTGTGAATGTTTGTGTGTCTGAGTCTGCCTTGTGTAATGGCAGTGTTATGGGAAGATTTTAATGAAGTTAAGGTTAGGGTTAGGGTTGGGGGAAGGGACGTTAGGTTTAAGGTTAGCACCCATTATTAAGGTGGTGCAACCTTAACCCTACACCTTATCATGATTAAAACGTTCTCGTAACACTGACATTATTCAGATAAATTTGAGAATAGTGTTATGGGAGTTTTTAGTTTTGATATTGAGAGAGGAAATAGTTTTCCTCTCTCGATGTTATTGTTTTTTTTCTCACTATTGTGCATGACTGAACTTATTTTATCTGTATTTTACATACAACATTAGGGTGGGTTGGTCATATACAATAGACCCCTATATAGATATCTCTTGCTCTTTATCTATCATAGGATCAACGGAGGTTTCTAGGCTAATGGGCCTAGGTCCCTTACAAGCCTAGCCAAGAGATTATCCCCAAAAAAGAAACTTCAGTCAGCACCTGTCTCCTCTGTCAATGAAGGACATGGGTGGAACCCCTGGGACAAATTTGTGGTTTCCCATCCACTTATCAAGATTGCGCTTGAAGAGGGTCAGCAAGCTACACTGTTTGACATGTATGGGAAGTCTATTCCACAGATGGGGCAGCCTCTGGGAGACAAACATGTCTCTCCAGCAGGTTTTGTTGATGTCTTATATTAGATTTAGACCTATCAAGTGGGTAATGGATGACGAGTTAGACTTATAGATATGGAGCATTTCTAGTAGGGCAGAGTCCTTGTAGGCAAGACACAGGTCACCTCTGAGCAATCTGTATGATACTGAGTAAAGTGATAGTGATTTCAGCCTGTCCAAATAGGACAGGTGTTGGAGGCCATAGATTCTCTTTGTGAGGTATTTCTGTGGCTTTTCCAGTTGGTGCAGATGTTTGGAGAAGTACATACCAAACAGGGCGTTATACTCAATTATAGGTTTAATGAGGGAGGAGTACAGAGAGGTAATAACATTCTTTTTTCTGGATGCAATCCCTTTACTTATGAGATTAGCCAAGTAAAAGGCTTTTCTGACCACTGTCACCACATGATGGTTGAATGTAAGATTGTTGTCAACCTGAGTACCCAGGTGTCTCACCACAGAGTGTGTGCTCAGAGGGTTGCTGTTGATGTAGTAATCAGCAGGGGCCGTGTTTTTGCCGAATAGTATGATAATACATTTCTTTGCATTTAACTTAAGGCCATGACTTTGGCACCAGTTATCTATTTGTTTTTCTATCTATATGTCTATTTATCTATCTAGTGAGTAAGGAGGGCCACTCATAAAATGACTTCTGTCTGATGTGTTAGAATGATAATTTTATTGTTGCTTTTATAACTACAGGGTATTTTCACTGGTACATGTTTTGGTTTGGATAACTTCATCTAACACCTCTTATGTAAATCATTAAGGTTACCGAAGAAGAATCTATTCATATCAGATCCGTTTTCAGAAATAAACATACATGCAATAATAAGAAAATAAGAACAGAAAATTTGGGATTTAAAAAACGCTAACCTATTATCAAGCATGAATATAGAGTTTACTAAAATATTTAAAACTGGGCATGCTTTAAATACGCTTTGTTTCACTGAGTCACTGCAGGTAGTGAACATTTTGCATGTGTTTTAACTTACCAGTTTGCCTTGCCATTATCTGCTTTACTCTTAAAGGTGTACACGGGATCTCTCTGATTAAAAAGTGGGAAACAAAGTTCATAACAGATCACTCAGTGTGTATTATGAATTCTATTCCCTCTTCAGTTAGTTCTAAAAGGGCTATTACTGTGCGTTTCAGATCACGTCATGTTATTCTGGTTTAATAGCATAACCTAACTGGGATGTTCACACACAATTTGTTTAAATTTAATTTGCACTATATTTCCCAATTCTGAGTATAGTCTAATACTTATTTCTACATATGAACAGAATTTATGAACCACAAAAACGAGAAGAAACTGTGCAAAAAGAACAAGCAAGGCAACGAAATCCTGAAGCAGGGATTAGGCAGATAGTAGTCAAATAACCCTTTATTGTGAGCGCTTTCGGTAGGGAGATTCTCCCCACCTTCCTCAGACAAAATGTTACAACCATAAAAAAGTCACCACCATATTAAATACTATAGTTAATAATGACATCACAATCATTCCCAAGCAATTAATTAAAAGCCATACCACTTAATCATTCATTTAAAATATTGGTTTATATAAAATATTGACTGATTTACTAAAACCAATTTATGTATGAAACTGTGTGCAAAACGCAATTGATTCTTTAGAATATATATGTGTATAAACTTGTATACAAATACTTATATACAAATACTAGCCAAGTAATCAACAGGACGCAAGCAAGCAAAAAGATAAAAACATATATTAAACACTATACCTATATGTAAGATGCTGATGCATCATGAACTTCCTTGTGAATATTATGTTAAATATTCAATACTAAGCAAATTCTGAAGTAAAAAGTTTAAACAACTGCTCTGTGTATATATATTTAAAGCATATAAATCAATATACAAATGTTTATGTAAACATAAATACAAATGACACAAACTATCTACAATATTAATTCATCTATTTAGTGCCATCAATTTCAAAAAACATTTAATGCACAATATCTCATTCAAGCCCGGAGTCATGTAGGCAGCAGGGTGAATCTGCCAAAAAGCCTCTTGTTGTTCCAGTTTTAACTGCCATGGTCCCCCCTCACATGTGGTTGTATCTGTTGCACCACTGAAAAATAGAAGCCATGATCTGGATTATGGTAAATATGCTTTGCAAGTGCATTATTCAGATCACTTCTTCCAATGGCATATAGATGTTCATATATTCTTTTCTTGAGTGGTCTATCGGTCTTACCTATGTAAAAAGCCGGACACTTTTTACATATTGCCGCATAGACCACTCGTTTAGAATTGCAATTAAAGGAACCATAAATGCCAAAATTTCTACCAGCCATGTTAATGGTTGAACTAACTAAAATGTGCTTACAATAATGGCAGGTGCCATATCTATTCATCCCTAACCCCTTCTTATTTGTTTTGATTTCAGTTCGTTCTAATAGTTGTTTTAAGTTTTGCCCACGCCTATACGTAATCCTGGGCTTATCCCCCAGTAATTTTACCAGCTGATGATCTTCTGAAATGATTCTCCAATTTTTAAAAATTATATTGTTGATAATTTGGGCATCACTACTATAAGTAAAAAGGAAGCTAGTATTAGTCACTCTATCATTATTATAGATCTTAATAACCATGTTCCCACCACTGAGTAGTGGTTCAAAATGTCCCGACTCCCTTTTGGTGTAAACCTCTTGTTTTATATCTTCCACAAAAGAAAATGGGTATCCCCTTGTTAAAAACATAGATTGAATGTTTTCACATTCAGTTCTAAAATCAGATAAGTTAGACACCATTCGGGCTGCCCGGACAAATTGTCCCTTAACTACACTTCTTTTTTGGTGTGTGGGGTGGGACTGCTGAAATGTAGGTAATTATTCGAGAATGTAGATTTTCTAAAAATAGATGACTTAAATTGTCCAGAATTATAATCTTTACTTATTTTTACATCTAGAAAATAAATTTCATTCAAATCGGTGACGTAAGTGAATTCCAAGAATTGTGTCATTTTAGATACATTCTCGATAAAGGTTGGAATGTTATCTACGGCCCCTCTCCACAAAAAGAACATGTCATCTTGGTACCTTGTGTACCAAGTGACATTTTCCCGGTAGAGCTCACTTTGAAAGAGAAATTCATGCTCCCAGTGTGCTAACACACTATTTGCAAAAGTACATCCACAGGGTGAACCATGGCAATCCCTGTGGTTTGAAGATAGTAATCATTCTTAAATATTAAAAAATTATTACCAAGAATGATATCTAATAACGTTTCCACTAGGTACATCTGCTCACTAGAAGCCCCTTTTCGGAGCATGAAATCAACTGTCCATTGTGTTCCCACACTATGCGGGATGACCGTATACAGGTCTTTGATGTCAACAACCAAGAAGGTGAGGGTTGGATCAAAGGCAATTTTACCCATATTTTCAAGAAAGCCCCAAGAATCCCTACAAATTTGGTCTTCTTGTTTTAATAAAGGCTTGAGAATATTATCAATCAATTTGGCACACGCATACGTGACTGACCCTCTACCATCCACAATTGGCCTAAAGGGAGGGTCAGTTAGGTTTTTGTGAATTTTAGGAGTGCCAAACAGCGTTGGGATCCTTGGAGCTGTCATTGTAAGATATTGGAGTAAGTCAGAATCTATTGTTCCCTCAAGAAACAGTTCATCCAATGTTTCTTTGATTTTTTTGTTAGCAATATTGACCTCATTTAAACTTGAGAGTACATAAGGGCCTGTGTTGAGATATTCCAACATTTTGTTTTCATATTCAAAGTTGTCCATGAATATTAGGCCCCCACCTTTATCAGGTGCCATAACTCTAACATGACATTCATTAAGTAAATCAATAAATGCCAATTCGTTACTATTAACATACAAGTTGGTCCTTTTTTATTGCCAAAAGGGTAATATTGTTTATTAACCATTGCTCTTAGATCCAACTCACACATCTTTTCAAACATGCTGAGAGAGTTGTTGAGTGGTGAATTGAAAATGCTAGAAATTCTGTGCGTACTGAGTAAAGAGGGAGTATTCCCTAACAGGGATGTAAGATTGAGTTTACGGACATACAACTTTAAATCCACAATAGTGCTAACAAGATTACAATTTTTATCAGGGATGAAGGACAATCCCTTGGCAAGAAAGTTAACAATGCTTTCATCTATTGTTAAAATAGTATAATTATAGATCTTAAAATCCCCACTACTATTAAACAAAATTGTTGGCTTCTGCCCAAAGGATAGAGTATTACTACAATAAATTTGATCTATGGCTAATGCCTGCGCTGGTTGCCCCTCTTCTTCCTTTGATTGCGTCCCCGATAATTGTTGTTCGATATAGTGTTTCTGGTGGTGGTAACTCTCTGAAAACCCTGATTACCTTCAGCTGCATTTTCACTTTCATTAATATCCTGAACGTTATTATTATTATTAACATTCCTCCCATGGTAATTATTATTTACCCCATTATTCCTAATACGTTCGCTTCTGCGTACTGGTTGTGGTTCGCTCTCTTCCCCAGCATCAATAACATTTAAATTGGAATTTACTTCTTCTTCTGCTGATGGTTGTCTCCAAACAGCAATTTGACCAAGTGGGGGTGGGGGGTAGGCCCTGTTATTTTGATATTCAATAATATCCCTATCTATTTTACTTTTCTTATTGTTCACCATTTTATTGATAGAAACTTCAATACTAGAGAGCACTCTCTGGTAATCATACTTGTACCTACAAAAATCAGCATGCCCTTGTAAAAATGTTTCCAATTTCATCAAATCATCCTGTAATGTACTAACTTCCACAAGATAATGTTTAATTAAACAGTCCATAAACTCTATTCCCTGTTTGTCAAACATATTTATAAGTTCTTTGTGGAAGTCTGAATTCCTTATTGTCCCTGCTGGGTAACGCCATTGGCGCAAACCCTTGGGTACAATATGTTTATTGACACATTCACGGAGATATGAAATCTCCAGCTGCAGTTTCCTGCAGCGATAAAGTTTCAAGTCAAAGATGTTTAATTCATCGAGAAATGGACTCACCCTCTCTTCCTGGGCATGTGCACCGTTAGTATGTCCAGTTGTAAAAAAAACGTTGTTAGCCAGAAAGGAAGACAGTCTTGGCAAAGGAGTCGTGTTAGACATTCTGTCTATTAGATTAAAGTTATTACTTTCAGCGCCAACATTCGCGTTGAAAGAGACTCTCGGTTGCTGGTTCAGTTCACTAGCTCTTTCATTGTTTACTTCAGATGCCACCATGTTTCCCCTTCCTACTTGGGAAACTGTACGTAAGGTGCTGGTTGCTGATAGCGTTGGTGCTTGTGCGTTGACATGAGCATTCCGGTCGCTTGTCTCGTGTATTTTTTGAGACAAATTGTCCACTTTAGTCATGAGCAGATTTATAAGGATAGTTAGATCGTTTTGAGACATAGAATTAGTCGCAGGCATCAACCTCGACCCAGGAAGATTAGACATTGCTTGCTGCTGTCCTTCGATAACAGATGGGAAATCTTCATTTTGTGAGAATAAGGGCTGACTATCATTTCTGTTCCGCCCACTGCCTTGCTCTGCAGATTCATTTGCCCCAGACATCACGAACTAATGAACCACAAAAACGGAAAAACTGTGCAAAAAGAACAAGCAAGGCAACGAAATCCTGAAGCAGGGACTAGGCAGATAGTAGTCAAATAACCCTTTATTGTGAGCGCTTTCGGTAGGGAGATTCTCCCCACCTTCCTCAGACAAAATGTTACAACCATAAAAAAGTCACCACCATATTAAATACTATAGTTAATAATGACATCACAATCATTCCCAAGCAATTAATTAAAAGGCATACCACTTAATCATTCGTTTAAAATATTGGTTTACATAAAATATTGACTGATTTACTAAAACCAATTTATGTATGAAACTGTGTGCAAAAAGCAATTGATTCTTTAGAATATATATGTGTATAAACTTGTATACAAATACTTATATACAAATACTAGCCAAGTAATCAACAGGACGCAAGCAAGCAAAAAGATAAAAACATATATTAAACACTATACCTATATGTAAGATGCTGATGCATCATAAACTTGGTTTTAGTAAATCAGTCAATATTTTATGTAAACCAATATTTTAAACGAATGATTAAGTGGTATGCCTTTTAATTAATTGCTTGGGAATGATTGTGATGTCATTATTAACTATAGTATTTAATATGGTGGTGACTTTTTTATGGTTGTAACATTTTGTCTGAGGAAGGTGGGGAGAATCTCCCTACCGAAAGCGCTCACAATAAAGGGTTATTTGACTACTATCTGCCTAATCCCTGCTTCAGGATTTCGTTGCCTTGTTTGTTCTTTTTGCATAGTATGAACAGAACTTGCTAAACTCTAACTTTGGGGGGGGGGTGTTAACTGATTCGCTCAAGGTAATAAAGAAACATTTCATACCACCAAGAACTGTAGATCAGCCATTGAGAAAAAAAAAATATATATATATATGTGCCAACATATATGTATGCACACTTCACACAGACATATAATATATATTACCACAAAATGGGACTAGGGCCAAAAAGTTATTAAAAATTATGTATTGGATATTTCATGCATGTTACTCACAAGTACACAGAGCTACATGCTTATGGACACTAATTTTAATATATGCAAAAAATAGTTAATACAATTGTGTACAGATACACAGGCATAATTTAAAAATATATTTTAATATATGCACAAAAATATTTAACATAAATGTGTATACGCATGCAGACACATTTTTAATATGGAGAAAACAAACACAGATTTGTACAATCCTTCAAAATTATTCATGTACAAATTTAAAACTTGTAGATCCACACAGAAACGCAGGCAGATGTGCACTTTCCCAAGTACATGCACATATGGATTTCAGTTACTTTTGCCCCCATATGCACTTGCTACTTCTCTTCAAACAGATGAAAGGGCAACAAATTGCAGTGCCCCAGGTCAGGCCCAACATTCCATTGCAAGGCTGGGAAAGCAAATCTGGTGTTTTTTTCTCAATTATGCTGTTTTTCTTAACTCTGTTAGTATGTGCGTATGATTAATGTCCCACAAAGATGGTCTCATTACTAGTAATTACACACACTGAAGTCTTGAAGAGTGGTACCCCATACCAGAAAGGAGACTTGCATAGTGTGACCCTCAGGTTAGAGCTGAGTCATGAGTGACACAAATAAAAACAGAAGAAAACTATTTCTTATGTGTTTTAATACATCACTGAAACTATAAAAGTTAAAATTAAAAACTCAACTACTTTCTGCCCATCTTAGATATTTTCTGTAGCTGATATCAAAACTATTTTAGCAGAAGCAGTTTTTTTGCTATATTTAAAGTCTGTGCATCTATTGAAATGAATAAAACACAATGTATATTGGAGAGAGGAAAGAGATAGCATTGACTGACTATAATGAATTGAGCCATTCTTAACTACATTATAATCAGTGATTAACAGATGAGGCTGTCTATATTACTCACCTTCCACCTAAGTGAATGTCAAGAGCAGTATAGCTACAAAATGCAGTGAGTGAGACTAAAAGAAAATGATAAGGACTTCCAGGTGTGTGTGGGGGGAACAAGATAATATATTCTATATTTGTTTAATTTTATTCATTTGTTAGCCAAGCAAACTCACTAAGCACAAGCCTCTTTTAAGGAGTGACCTAGGAGCACTGCTTGCTTAAGTGACTTTTCTCAGAGTCAAAACAGTAGGTAAATGGAATCTGAGAGAATCAAACCCAGACCTATAGGATGGACCATATTAGCAGTTCATACTCTTAAGCCTTTTCACTAACACCAGCCATTAGACTAATGAAACAGCTACTTTTACAGATGATCTGTGAGGGGAATTGGCAAGTTTATTAGAAAGATCATATGTATGGAAGTTCATATTCACTGCCAAGATGGCCAGACAATATACATGGGTAACAAAAATCCAGGGTTAGATTATATAAAAAATAAAACCAGAAAGTCCTACAGGTAGTTTAATGCTAGATTAAGCACTTTCATCCTGTGAAAAACTTCATCAGAGTCTAAAAGCATTACAATCAAGGTGAACATTAAATAAAGTCCTGATAAGTGATATGGTAAAACCGACCAATCGTTGTTTAACAGTATAATTATTGGATTTGAAAACACTATTTAAATATACATTTGCATTAATACCTGTTGTTGCATTGGCTCCTAATGTAAGTTGCCACCATAGTTGTCTATATGGCATGTTGAACATTAATTAATAAAAACACACACACTCAGAAATGAAATATATATGTTTATATTTAGATGTACATAGCATACATGCATTTTCACACCTCTATATATACATGTACTCTCTCACACACACACACACACACACACACACACACACACACACACACACACACACACACACACACACACACACACACACACACACACACACACACACACACACACACACACACACACACACACACACACACACACACACACACACACACACAAAACCTCCCTCATAAAGAGACCCAGAAGTTATGACTGGTACATTTTGATGACAAGGGGAACAACTACATATCATGATCTCAGTGCATCTATCTATATACAAATCTCTCTCTCTAAGCAAAGCTTTAGTTCTTACAGCTCCTTGATCTGTTTCATGGCTCTTGCCCTTTCTAATACAGATTTTCTTTTACATAACACTATTTATCATTTTGCCAGTCTGCATGTTTCTCCAAGAATGAAGCATGTGGTGGGCATGTAGTCTCTCATTGTTCTCATAACATGAGCTGCTCTTGTACTTAAGGATCTGTTCCTGATTGGATTTAACATCACAGCCTTTGGCCCTGCATATTTGGAATGGAAGTACACATTCCTCAGCTACTTTTAACTCAATGACATTTTCTGATTGTTATTACTGTTCATTTATCTATTTATTTCACTTTCCTAACTGGGAATTTGGGATTGTCCATGGATCCTTTCAATTATGACTCAGGCAAGATGGTTTTATAGTTTATTGGGAGCATAACGTGTGAATGATTATGATGCACAAAGCTGATTATGAAAGGGGGAAAGCCTACCCAGACCCACCTCTGGCCAATAAAGTAATTATTGGACAGAAGTAGGGAGTGAAGACATGGCAAATAATGATTTTGAAACAAATTTTGATTGTAATTATGAGGATGACCCTTTAGAGAACCCTCCACCGTGATGCTCTCAGAGAATAATGAATCAGAGAGGGCAAGGCCAGTATGGGTCGAGGCAGAATTTTTATAAGTATCAGAACTCCACGAGGGGGAGGGGGAGAAGGAATCAGAACAACTCCTTTTACAGGAGGAACTGACCCCTAATGATCACAATGTGGATGGTGAGCTTTGCAAAATCATTTCAAAAAGGTCAAATGACATTAAAATTTATAATTTGAGTCAGACTAATACTGGAACGGAATGGGCTGACCTGTTTGAAAAAGGGCTCAATTTTGTTCCAACAAAAAAGGAAAATGTTGTTGAAACGCTTATACATCTCAAAGTTTATTGTAGGAAATTGAACCTTGGATTGTATTTCAAGGACAATGATACCTTTACAAATGTAACAGAATACAAAAAGAACTAATATCTTTATACCCCTTGCACATGCTATGGAGCATCTTTTTGAGAAGCTGTGTGAGCTAGACATCAGGAAATTAAACAAGTATCTCAGTACACAACCTAACAGTAGATGAGAACAAGCTGTTACAGCAAATTATCACTAACAAACAGATTAGGGTGATGAAATCCTACAAGGGTGGGGGCCTGGTAATTATGGATATGAATGATTACATCAACAAAATGTTGGAGATTTTGTACAGTGATACATATGTAGAGGTTTCTCGTAATGAATTGAATTTAGCCTACCGGAATATTGATCTGGGGTTGGAAGACCTGTTATTAAATGGACAACTCACGATAGAGGAACATACCTTTTTGTACACTGCACATCCATGGATCCCTATGATTTTTGGGATCCCTAAAATTCACAAAAACTTTACCAGACCCCCACTACATCCAATAGTTGATGCCAAGGCATCAGAGACCTTCTGTATGGCAAAGTTTATTGATTCCAAAGTGAAGCATGTTTTGGACACAAGGCCTTGCTTATTTAAAGATTCCTGGGACTTTTTGTCTAAAATAAAGCAGGAACTTTATGATGATGGGTTACTGATGGTCACTATTGACATATGTGACTTATTCTCTATTATGCCACACGAACAGAGATTAGAGTGGTTCATCGACTATTTGGTCACTAACACTGATTTTGACTACAATACCATAAGTACTTTAAGAACATGCATGGAAATGGCATTAGAAAACAATTTTTTGGTCTTTGAGGGGCAGCTTTTAAGGCAAACACAAGGGGTGGCAATGGGGGCCTACTGCATCCCCGTATTTGTAAATATAGTGTTGTCACAATGGGAGAATCTTTATATCCTTGGTTCCATTTACAGAGAATCCTGGGGATGGTATCAATGCTATTTGGATGATACTGTATTATTCTGGCAGGATGGGATGGAAAAATTGGAAGAGTTTTTTTGAATACATAAACAACACAACCACCTTTTTGAAATTTACTATGGTAGTCGACAAGGATAGATTGAATTATTTAGATGTTACAATTAAAAAAGGACTATGACCATAAACTTTTTTCATCCTTGTTACATAGAAAACCTACTTATTCCAACTCTTTGTTGCATTTCAGCAGCTGGCACCCCATCCACCAGATGAAAGTACTGGTAAAGGGTCAATACGTCAGATTGGCTAGGATGATATCTGGCTGGGATGACTTTTTAAGTGAGTGTACAGTGCTGCAGGGTATGTTGGTTCAGAGAGGTTACCCTAAAATATTTATTAAGAACATCATGGATGAAGTAAAGTTTAAGAGGAGGGAGGGTGTGTACCACAGCTTGTTGAGTATTGACCTCAACTTATTGGAAGGAAGGGACAACATGACTGAACCTGGGTTTGAAAGAGTGATGGTATTACCATCCAATACCGACTTCTATGACATTAGAAACATCATTCATAGGCACTGGGATATTTTTAGTCTGGACCCAGGAGTGGCTAATAACTTAGGTATGACACCGAAGATAGTCTACAAGAAAGAGGTGTCTTTTAAGGGATTATTGGAAAGGACAAACTCCCTGAATGAGACTGGAGGTAATTACAAATGTGGTAGATGCCCCCAATGCTGACACATGTTGGACACAGAAGGTGTCACTATTAGGAACTTTGGAAAAATTAGACCAAAGAAAAACTATTATTGTTACTCTAAAGGTGTAGTATATCTTGGGTTGTGCCAGGCCTGTGATGGCTTCTATGTCAGGAAAACCAAGAGGGCCATCAAACAGAGAATTTACCAACATTGTTATGACATAGGTTCATAGGTTCATAGGTAAATACTAAGCTATCTGCCCATGGGCATTTATAAGCCTAGCCACAGAGTGATGGCTTTCGCCTCCCCATTAGATTAGTAACTTGGGCCTCTGTCAACAGGGCTCCTGAAGTGATCCCAGGGTAGAACTTATGATTACCCATCCACTCATCAAAATTTTTCTTGAAAAGGGTCAGAGAGGAGCTCTGTCGAATATGGATTGGGATTCTATTCCAGAGTGAGGGGAGTCTCTGGGACAGGAATCTATCCCTCCAGCATGTCCTGTTTATTGTTGTACATAGGTTCAAGTCACTAGAATAAGTGATTCTGAGGGATCTCGTTTTTTTGAGATGAAGCATGTCCATTAGTTCAGGGTTTGACATGGCCCTATAGGTCAGACATAGGTCACCTCTGAGAAGACGGTAAGCGACTGAAAAGAGCTGGAGCTTTTTTAGTCGTGCTTCATAGGGTAATTGTTTAAAGCCCTTAATCCTCTTAGTGAGGTACTTCTGTGGTCTTTCTAGTTGTTGCAGGTGTCTAGTGAGGTACATCCCAAATGGGGCATTGTACTCTATTATGGGCCTAATGAGTGAGGATTAAAGGGGCACAATCACCTCCTTGGATCTGGATGAGAAACCCTTTGTGATCAGGTGTGCCACATAGAAGGATTTCCTGACCGTTTTGGCTATGTGGTTATCAAAGGAGAGCATGCTATCTACTTGGGTACCCAGGTCCCTAATTACTTCTTCTGTACTTAGTGGATTCCCATCTATGTGGTAGTTTGTAGGTACTTTGTTTTTCCAAAATGGGATTACTATGCATTTTTTGGCATTTAGCTTGAGGCCGTGACTTTGACACCAGGTGTTTGTCTCTGTGAGACCCTTTTGCAGGATGTCTGTGTCAGCTGGAGAGTCAATTATTGCACCCAATTTACAGTCATCTGCGAACTTGGCTAGCCACAATCCCTCTGCCTTTGCCTGTACTTTGGAGAAATATATACCGAACAGGAGGGGTCCCAGGACTGAGCCCTGTGGGACTCCGCTTGTGACTGGTTTAGAGTCAGACATGGTGCCTGCCACTCTTACCATGTGGGTTCTGTCTGAGAGCCAATTGGCAACCCATCTCGTGACATAGGGGTTAATATTTAAGCTGGTGAGTTTGTCTATGATTACTGAGTGTGGGATGGTGTTGAATGCCTTAGCAAGGTCCAGATATGCTGTGTGGACCACCTTCCCTTCATCTATGGCCTTGGTAACTGTTTCAAAGAAGTCGACCAAGTTCAGGAGGCATGATCTGCCTTTAACAAAGCCGAACTGGGTGGGGTCCAGTGTCTGGAGGTTCTCAATGTCCCTGTTAATGAGCTCCATGATAATGCGTTCCATGGCTTTGCAGACCAAGCTAGTCAAGCTTATAGGGCGATAGTTCCCAGGGTCAGTTGTGGCACCACCTTTGTGGAGTGGTACGACTGTTGCTGTACACCATTCCTTGGGTACATAGCCTGTAGAGAGGCTGAGTTTGAATAGTAATTTGACATTGGGGGTTAGTTAATTTTGAAGCTCGTGTAAGACACAACCTGGGATAGCATCTGGTCCCATTGATGCTGCATTTTTGGCCTTTGCAAGGGCTGTCTTTACTTGTGTGTCTGAGATATCTGGAGCACCACATTCTTCTGTTATGGGTGCTAGCCCCTTTGGTGGAGAGGGAGGGGTGAAGTTTGCACTGAACTTGTCAGCCAGGATGTTGGCAATGTCGGTTGGTTCAGTGTATTTATGGCCATTATGCACTAGCTCGGAGCATATCTGAGAGTTTGCCCCTAGACTCTTGACATAGTTAAAGAAGGCCTTGTGGTTATCCTTAGAGTCATTGGCTATTTTTCTTTCGAATTGACCTTGGATGATTTAATGAGGGAGCGCAGTTTTTTACTGATGTTAATCAGAGATACCTTCTTATTTTAGGATTTTGTTCTATCTTGCAGGAGTTTCCTCCTTTTGTTGTAAAGTTTATTTATGGCCGGGGACCACCAGACTGACTTCCTCTTTTTTGAGGAGTTGGTCTTGGTTTTACTTGGGATGGCTCGGTCCATGCATTCTTGAAGGTGTTCATAGAATGCACTTGTAAAGGATTCTGCCGATGGGTCATCATTTTCCATTTGATTGGGAGCTTTGAAACTTCCCACCTCGGTCTTGAGGAGTGTGAAGTTGGCTTTAGAGAAGTTTTTTACCTTGATTTCCTTGACTGGGAGGGGGGGGGTCGAGATGTGGATGTCCAGTGTGATTAATTTGTGATCTGATATTAAGAATGACGAGTTTACCTCAGGTGTGGAACATAGGTTCCCCATGTTGGTGATGACCAGGTCCAGTATGTTGTCATCTCTTGTGGGAGTGGTGACCAGCTGTTCAAGGGCGTTTGAGTTTATAAACTCAAGGAAGCATTGGGATAGGGCATTTGAGCTTGAGTAGTTTTCCCAGTCAATGCTTGGATAGTTGAAGTCACCCAGTAGCATGGTGTTGGGTAGAATCTTCATACTTTCTAATGTTCTCAGGAATGCTGCGTGAGCGTCCTGAGACAAGGTGAGAGATCTGTAGCAAGCTATAAATTGAACAGTCAATTTACCCGCTGTCAATTGCACTTGGATGGTCTCAGATTCCGCGTGCTGTGCTACTAACCTGGAGGTGTGGGTGTTCTTGATGAATATGGACACCCCCCCAACTTTTGTGTTCCGGTCCTGGTTTTGGGACCTAAAGGTATGGTAGGAGTTATAGCCTGGTAGTGCTGGGGTGCTCTCTGGAGCCTTGAACCAGGTTTCTGTCACTGCACATACGTTGATTTCTTCCATACTAAGGAGAGCCTTGAGTGTGTGCATTTTGAGGTTTAGACTTCTGGCGTTGAGCAGCATTACTCTCAGTTTTTGTTTATTATTGTTGTTTATGGAGGCGGGTTTGTCTTTTGAGCCTTGCCTAAAAAAGGCAGTATTGGGGCGGCAAGAGTCTTGGCCAATATTTGAAAGCCCAGGGGTGACAGGTGCAAGCTGTCTCTGGCGAAGCAACATGGCTTGTCAAGCATGTCGTCCCAGGCTGACAAGTACTGTATCCCCTTTGAATGACATCAGTAGTTTAACCAATTGTTGAAACTGATAATTTTTTCTTTGTATGCTGGCATCATTTTGGGTGAGGGCAGGATGCTACTCAGAGTCAGAGTCATACCAGCCTGGGCTACATGGTCAGAGAGCTCCTCCATGTCTCTTTTCATGTAGTCCAGGGAGGCACGTCTCAGGTCATTTACGCCAACATGTACAATGACAGAGTCATAATTGTACTTGTTGTGGAGTGACCTGAGTACATGTGTTATGTAGTGGATTCTGGCACCCGACAGGCAGTTTATGGTAACCTTCTCCTTGTTCAGTCTAGTGAGTGGGACGTCTGTGTGCCTGATGATAGAATCACTGATTACTAGTGTGTTATTTAGCCTTAGGGGCTATTTTTGCTTGGCACACTGACGCTGTGATGTATGTGTTACCTGGTTTCTGTTGTGGGGTGGGGTTGCTTGGATGTATGCTTGGGAGGTCTCTGTTGTTTAGGCAGGTTCTTATTTAGAGCCTCCGAGTATGTTTTTGCGTGTTTCTGAGAGTTGTTTTCTGGTGCAGCTATGGCTGGTCTATGTGAGTCTGGTAATGTGGTGCTAGTGTTGCCCTTCTCCTTGTGACTGGTTGATCCAGTCGTGGGTTGAGAGAGCTTAGCCTCCAGTTTGGCTGTGTAGCTGCATCTCTCACATATGTTTCTGTTGGTTGGGAGGAGGAGGGGGTTGTCTCTGTACATGAGGCAATTGTAACATTGCCTCAGGATGCCCAGATTCACTAGCTGGACCAGAGAGCACACCTGAAGCTGTCCCTTGAACATGCCTGAATAGATGGTTGGGACTGTATTGCTGACTGGATGAGTAAACAGCCTTATACTTCCTGAGTATAGGGCTGAAGTGCAAGCTGTAAGCTAGTGCTAGTTTTAGTGAGTTTTAGTAAGTGCCGGTCTTAAATTGCCTTATTCCTAGTGCTGGGTTGAAGTGTTTCAAGTTTCAAGGGAAAAACTGAAGTGCCGACTTTGTGGAGCCTGGAATAGTTTAACCGCAGCTAAACACTGCTGCGCAGTGCGCTAAACCACGCTAAGCAGTTTTTATACCAGGGAGATCAAAAAGGATAGAAATTAGTCCAAAATGGCCAATGAGCAACAAGTTGCTGGGCTGGGACCACTCCTACATGGACAGATATGCTGCTCAGAGTTCCCTCTCTCACAGTGAATAAGAAGGCCACCTAACTATCCAAGTATGATATGGGCAACACAGGAACCTTTACCACAGTCCTGGATTCAGCAAAGCCTGAAAACTGGACTAGACTAGTTCAGAAAGGTGGGAAAACAAGGATTTTTTTTTTCAGAAACAACAGAAATGCAGAGCTTAAATTACTTTAAATACACAGAGGAGGCTAGCGCACTTGAGTGTGTAGCCTGCGACTGTGTTACAGGTAACTTAAATGCAAAAACAACAAACAGTAACTTTTTTTCAAGTGAAACAAGGAAATAAGTACAGTAAGCAATGCAGATATCACTAGGGATCCACAGAAGCACTGAAAAGCCGCGTTTTGGGTAGAATTAGCGTTTCAGGGAAATAACAAGCAAACAAACAACAAGCATACAAACAAAGCTAGATTCAGCAGGCCTGGATCTAGTCTATGCTACAGCAAACAAGGTGTATCAATTTCAGTAAGAAACAGTTCAAATATGCAGGCACTACAAGCCTTTAACCAGAAACTCCTATCTCAGAAGGGCAGAGTCCAGCCTCTCCTCCCACAAGAGTGCAGACCACAAACCTTCTTAATGTAAAATAACTGGCCTGAAGCCCAAGTGCTTAAAACAGAACTAATACACTTTTAGAATAACAGACACTGAGCCCTCAATCAGCAGTTCCCAACTTAGAAGGATGTAAGCTACCTGTGCTGCCACCACAGTGCAGGCCACAAACCTTCCTAATGTAAAACAACTGGTCTGAATCCCAAGTGCTTAATCCAAAAGACTTAGAATGATAGCTACACTTTAATCAAGTTACTACCAAGCAGTAATAAATACAATTGAGTACTTTAAAGAATACCTGGATTAGTGCTCAAGTTATACAAACAAAGCTAGGATTCAGCAGGCTTGGATCTAGTCTGCTACAGCAAACAAGGTGTACCAATTTCAGTAAGAAGCAGTTCAAATATACAGGCACTATAAGCTTTTAACCAGAAATTCCCAGCTCAGAAGGGCAGAGTCCAGCCTCTCCTCCCACAAGAGTGCAGTCCACGAACCCTCAATGTAAAATAACTGGCCTGAAGCCCAAGTGCTTAAACCAGAACTAATACACGTTTAGAATAACAGACACTGAGCCCTCAATCAGCAGTTCCCAACTTAGAAGGATGTAAGCTACCTGTTCTGCCACTACAGTGCAGACCACAAACCTTCTTAATGTAAAACAACTGGTCTGAAGCCCAAGTGCTTAAACTAAAAGGCTTAGAATGAGTTACACCAAGCAGTAATAAATACAATTGAGTACTTTTAAGATGACGCAAAAGCAAAATAAAGTAGGAAGAAACACAAATACAGTAAATGCAGATAAAAAGAACAATTTTTTTTTTTTTTGAGTGAGCAAATGAGATGGGCCCAGGAGGAGTATCCAAGTGCAAATTTACAAGAGGGGCGGGCAGTTTCAAGGCCACCAAGATTAACACCAAAACAAAAGCAGGGAGGGTGGGTGGTGACTTACTGAAAAACAGAGTCACAACTTCCAGCTAGATATTGCTCAATTCAACACAAACAAATTAATTTAAATCGTGTATTATTTGAAAAAAGTGCAGATAAAGATTTGCTTAACTTCACTTATACGTTCAACTGATTGCATGCAGGTCTTAGCTGGCTAAAGCTCACAGTTTAAGCAAAAAATATTTCAAACTGTACCACTTTTATAAGGCAGAAAAACTGAATAACAATGAAGGGAACTACCCCCACTTATGACTGGCTATGCAGGTTTTTTAACAAGCCTTAACTGAAAAACAGAGTCACAACTTCCAGCTAGATATTGCTCAATGCAACACAAACAAATTAATTTAAATTGTGTATTATTTGAAAAAAGTGCAGATAAAGTTTTACTTAACTTCACTTATACGTTCAACTGATTGCATGCAGGTCTTAGCTGGCCAAAGCTCACAGTTTAAGCCATAGACAACAAAAATGTAAATAATGCTTTATAAAGGCATATACAAGAATTTCCTGACCATTTTTTCAAGTTTTGTGTTATAGAGCATGTAGACCTGGGACAAAGACAGGGTCCAATAGATGAATACTTGGAATTTATTGAGATGAAATGGCAGGTCAGGTCAAATTCTACAA